>NC_051240.1:6230971-6398471 GCF_015220715.1 Pygocentrus nattereri | reverse complement strand
TCTGAGACTCACCCTTAGGGCAGGTGTTTGCTAACGGGCCAGGAATTTAGAGAGAGAGCGAGAGAGACTGAGCCAGAGAATGAACAAGAGAGTCAGAGCGATAGAGACAGATAGAGGAAAGGAGAAGAGAGAGAGAGAGTGTGTGTGAGAAAGATAATGGGGAGCCGAGCTTTATCAAATTTCTTGCTTCTCAGCGGAGCAATGCAGGCCAAATGAGGGCAGGCTGAGGCAGCCGAGCCCAGCCCAGCCTCAGGCTTTAGGATCACGATACCGTTCTCTCTCTCTCTCTCTCTCTCCCACACTCTCTCTCTCTCTCTTTCTCTCTCTCTCTCTCTCTCTCTCCCACACTCTCTCTCTCTCTCTCTCTCTCTCTCTCTCTCTCTTTATCTATCTCCACCTATCTACCTCTCTTTCTCTCTTTGACCCTCTCTCTGTTTCTTTTTTTTTAATTTATTTTGTCTTTCTCCTTTTTTCTATCACTTTCTCTCTATCCCCTCTTTCTCTGTCTGTCTCTTTTTCTGTCTTTATCTTTCTCGCTCTCTCTCTCTGTCTCTCTCTCCCCCCTTCCTTACCCCTCCCTCTTTCTCCCCCTCTCTCTTTCTCTCTATCTGTCTCTTTGTGTCTCTCCCTCTCTCTTTCTTTCTCTCTTTCTCTGTCTTCTGTTAGAAATATATAAGGATTGCGATTTTTAAAACCCAAAAACTAATTTATTTTTGCTCAGTTTGTTTCACATTTGACCTTTTTAGGGCAAGTAAACACACAAAGAGGAGTCAAGGAAGTCAAAGATCTTCTCTGTTTATTTCACCCCCATCGTGGACATCCACACACCATAGTTCATTAAGACGTTCAATACGGCATCGTCAGATTCTCAGAATGGATCTCTGGTGAGAAGCTCAGTTTGATAGGCCTTCAACACCACTTCAAACACCCCTTTCTACATTCACTACTATGTGATTTACTTCTGATTCATAGCTCACTAAAGCAATTGGAGATTGTCCTGTGGAACATCCAGAGTCTGCATTTTCAATCTGTAGCACGTTTGTAGGTAGAAAAAGAGCTCTTTTATTATGACCTGAGTTTCATCAGAAGTTATTGTTTTGTGTACGTAAAGAAAAAGACATCCTTCTAAATGTTAGAATTTTTTTTCCAAAATGTAAAATATGACTCAACCCTGTCAAAATGAAACTATAGCATGAGTATTAATTCTTACGCAATTAACTGTGTAATTAATTAGTATTTCCCTAATTATATGTAAGTAATTCATGTCACAGTGACAACTCTGGATGTCTAAAGGTTTATTTGTGTTACAGACGAGCTCTGCTTGTGAAAAGGATTCGTTTATCTGATTCTCCTGGAGCTCAACATGAGGTGTGACAGGATGATGTCAGCTTCAGACACTTCCTGTTTAGTCTGGAAAAGCCGTTTTGCATGCTTGATGTTGGAGGACTTAAATTTTCCTGCTTGCTGTGAAACAGGTGATTATGTGCATTGTGAATTATTATGTGGGTTGTAAAATAGTTCCCTGAATGTGCTGCCTAATTACACCGCAAAGCCTCTAATGACTGTCCTCACCCCGCCAGACAAGCTCTCCATTTACATAATTTACTAATGAGCAATCAGGGGTTGCTAACGGTGAATGAAAGCTAGCAGGAGCCAGTTAGCACAGTCTCGCTTGCATAATGCTTACTGACCCCCTACTAGCTTTCACACGTTATTAGCAACCTTAGCATTTCTGGAATCCCTTAGAATTGAGATACACTTTTAATTAAGATACATTTTTTAATCCCACCAAGGGGGAAATTTCACCTCCGCATTTAACCCGTCCGTGAAGTGAAACACCACACACACACACACACTAGGGGGCAGTGAGCACACTTGCCCGGATCAGTGGGCAGCCCTATCCATGGCACCCAGGGAGCAATTGGGGGGTTAGGTGTCTTGCTCAAGGACACCTCAGTCATGGACTGTCGGCACTGGGGATCAAACTGGCAACCTTCCGGTCACAGGGCCAGATCCCTAACCTCCAGCCCCCAAAACGACTGCCCCCAAAAGAATCCCAGGCTTATTATATCACAAGGCTTATTTAGTGATTAAAACAGACCAGAGTTATTCTTACTTCACAGAAGTGAGCAATAGAGGTTAGTAATTGTCAACCTATTTGGAGAGACAGATGTGCAGATATACGTACGAAGGTGATATGATTTAACAAGCGGCTCTTAAAATTAAATTTTTTGGGATCTTATATAATTCAAATAAACAGTTCTGCTGCTTTCTTATGTGGCAAAATAGACAACTGAGTCTGTGAAGGGGTTTAAGAAGATACCCAAAATATTCCAAATCAATTATACCGCTACCAACACGTCGAAGCCCGGCTGCTCCAGCAAATTTAAGTGAAGAGAGAGCCATAAGATGCTAAAAGTCAAACAGAAGAACCTCAAAATTTCATTACAGGATCTGCAGGTAGCTCTGCTGATGTAAAAGTGCATGCATCAACATTAGAAAGAGGTGCACAAGGAGGACAGCAGTGCTGTCTAAAAATAGCATCAGGGCAAGGCTAAAGTTTGCTAATGAATATCTAAATAAGGACCAGGATGTCTGGAACAATGTGCCATGGACAGGCAAGTCAAAGGTAGAGTTGTTTGTCCACAGCACTAGAAGACATGTTTGATAATAAGGCCATTTTGAGCAGAAGAAACTCATTCCAGCTGTAAAGCAGGATGGTGTAAGTGTCATGTTTTAGGGCTGATTTGCTGGCCATCTTGCAATCAAAGAATCAACTATGAAGTGCCTTTCATACCAGGGAGTGCTATATGAGAACGTGAGACCATCTGTAAAGACGTTGAAGCTGAAGTAGACCTTCTAACAGGATAATGATCCCTAACATACAAGTAAATCAACCAAGAAATGAAATAAAAGAAATGGAGGTTTATAAAATGGCCTAGTTGAAGTCCAGATCTAAATCCCATTGGGATGCTGTGGGGGGATTTGAAACAGGCTATACATGCAAGAAACCCCTCAAACATTGGAACAAGCATAGGAAATGCCTACATAAAGTTGCCAAAAGGTGTAGTCCCAGTTACTGAGGCCAATGGTGTACTTCAAAATAGAATAGTGGGGCAAATAGATGACCTTGGGTTGTTGAATTGTTTCTACTAAACTACTTCTACTAATTCTACTAAACTACTAAGCCATAACTAAGCCCAACTTCACAAAACATAACCAGCCCTCAGTTAACTTAATTGCATCATTTGGCTAGTTTAATATGAACTTACATTTCTTAATAACACATCCAGCCCTTACAAAGGGCATTACGAGTTTTGAACCAAATTATTAATCATTGTTATTGCATAGTTTTGCAAGAAGGCTATGTTTCCCTAATGGTCAGAGGTTGAGTAGTGCAATGGTTTTTAATAACTTTGTCCAGTGTTTCTTCTGAAATTGAGAGTATTAATGGGGAGTTTGTCTTCCTTTGCTGCAGTAACAGCCTTTGCTCTTCTGGTAGGCTTTACACTAGATTTTGGAAAATTGCTTAGAGGATTTGATTGAGCATTAGTGAGGTCAGGTACTGATGTTGGATGGTCAGTTCTGGACACTCCAACTCATTCAAAAAGTGTTGGGTGGAGCTCCATCATGCCAGAGAAAACAGTTCCATTGCTCCACAGCCCAGATACAGGCTTTATACTCCTGTAGCCCACACTTTGCACTGGGCATGATGACCTTAGGCTCATATCCAACTGCTCCAGAGCATCCCGTTCTATTGGTCAGTGCTTTTCTATGGAGATTTTATGATCTATATGTGCATATTTGAACACCTGAATCAGCAACAGGAGCACCTTAAAGCAGCTGTATTCACCCATTAGACTAGTTGTCTGGATTCTTTCAGCTATAAATAAGTGTATATCAAGTATTTTGATTGACTTTTCATAACTTCAGTCATTCAATCAGATTTATGAACCAGAACTCTCCAGTTCATTTGGATATGTTTCATGTTTTATTCCAAGCTTTGTTTTAATGTTTTATTTCATTCAAATGAATCCAACTGTGGAGCAAAAACAGAGGACAGAACCGGGCTGTGAACAGCTCTTGCTCTTATTCATCTCTCTCAATTTATACACTTTTCTCTCCTCGCCCTCTCGCCTCTCACAACACATACAACCTCCACCCTCTTTTCTCCTTCTCTCCTTATTTACACATCCTCCCTCTCTCTCTTAAGTGTGCTGTCATGGTGACAGATCAAATCAAAAGAGGGTGACACAAAGGGTGACCCGTGCCATGATGTGGTCAGCAAAGCTGACCCCCATGGCATTTGCTTTTTTCTACAGCAGGGACCAGGGTCCCCCACGGGACCGGACGGCATGACAGCTGACCCTTAGCAAGGTCAGCACGGCTACTCCGACTGAATATCTTAAAGACGTCTGCAGAGCAAAACAAACTTTTCTTGGCATATCTATTGCCTAGGGACTTCACAGCCTCAGTGGCTTCATGCGGAGAACATTTAGAGATGTTTTTGTCATTTCACTATGCATAATTATTACGTGTCATTTATACAGCCAAGCTTGAATATTTAGGAGCAGACCAATCGCAGTTACACTGTATTTTCACCGTGGTGTGAAATGGAATGCTTGAAGAAAGGAGATCAAATCCATGTAAATAAACTGCACATGTACTGTATTTTATTCACTGCTGTTAATTTCCAGAATGAACATTTACAAAAGCAAATCTTCACTTTTATTTTGTTTATTTTAATGGTTGTTGCTGTCATTAGTATGGCAAAACACTATATCAGAGTAACTAGTTGAACTAGTGGGTTACAGTTGAATTACAGTAGCAGGTGACATTTATAAATTTAACTGTAATTGTACAGATTTTTTTTTTTACCAAAAATATGGGCTTTTTTGATTTTTTTCAACAGTACAAAATTGATTTAAGTTTTGCGTAAGCATGAAAAGTAAACATACTGTGGGTTTTTGTACGTATGGCGTATTATTTTGATGAGAAATATCTGTTTCTGTCTACTGTGTGACTACAGATATGAAAAGGAGTTGGCTTCATGAGGTCCAGCGCTTGGTAATAAAGCTTTATAAGAGTCAGTCACTCTATATTGTGTCAATACAGTGTTGCTTGCTTAATAAAAACATTTTATTGATGGCATGATCTGCCCCTAAATACTCAACGGTGGCTTTATAAATATGTTATGCTACGATTTTCAGGGTTTCCTGCTTTTTTGCTTTATTTTCAATAACAGAACACTGGAGATATTATATGTCATGAGTATCTTCATTACAGTGTTGATCTGCTGCGACCGAATCATGGCTGTGATACCTCATGTTCTTATTGCATTGTTTACTGTAATGAGTTACACTCATATTCGACAAGTTCAAACCTGCTGTAGGCCGTTTTCACAAGAAACACAAGTGCTTAAATGTGGGTAAAAGAAATTCCACTATTGCCTTTCGGACGCTTACTAACCTCAGAAATATAAGCATTCACATCACTTCAGCCTCAGAAAGGTGCGTCACTTTATCTTTGTCATAGTCGTCATATAAATGATTCATGGAAAAACTACAGCTGTCAGAGGACAATAATGTCAGCCAACATCTAGATCAATGAATAGTGACGATAACTGTAACCAAATCGCTAAATATGGAGATGTTGAAACAGCTTGCTGATAATAAACCTGTAAATGCAGCCAAAAGGTAAAGGTTAAGTTGGCCTTTGGGGGGGGGGGGGTGTGCCAGGAAGTCAGGGTCCATAGCGCCACTGTAGATGTTTTCTTATTTGCATTTATAAGCACTCAATTAAGTTTCCTGTTATGTTTAATCTGTAACAAGAAACTCTAAAACACTTAGAAGTCACCAAGGGGGCTTTATTCACCAGCACCAATGAATAAATCTACTCCCTGAGCACTCATTTTCTCAGCTCCTGATCATTTTTGGGGGAGAAAATGAGAACGGTTCCTCAGAAAGCAGCAGTGGCAGCAACTTTACAGCACAAACTACATGGTAATATTGGTCAGCAGTTTAATGTTAGCACAGAGGGTTTTTTTTTCCTCCATATGGAGGAAAAAGTTTACTCCTTTGTTTTCTGCTGCTTATCATCAGCTCACAAACCACTGAAACTTCAACTTTTTGCATCAAGCTTAAATGTTATTGCTATTGAATCAAATAAATGTAATGGATTATTGGATAATGGATTGTCTTTCTTCTAGAATATACTGTACACACACTACACCCTTAGCAAAAAATCTATATAGTACCAAAAAACTTATATGGTGCTATATAGAACCATTTTCATGAATTCTTTCTATAGACTCTCTATCTACAGCACATTGTGCTCAATGTGAAGAACTATTGCAATGCATAGAACCCTCTTTTCATGCGTTAATGGTTTCAAGTGTTAATGGTTCTATAAAGATCCATTTTCCTCACTAAAGAACCCTAGAAGAACCACTTTCTAAGAGTGTAACACTAGCACTTAAACACAGTCAGATCCTACAAAATCGACGTACGAAAACAACGATGGTATGAATGTTTCTACACTTTATACAGAACTACAAGCGAGAAATAATTAAACACAATCTGAAAGGACGTGTCTCAGGGTGTTGACGCCGTGGGGTGCCTAGGAGGGTTAAGTGGTAATTAGACGTGTGGCTATAGAAATGGACACATTGAGGGCCAGGCTGTGACAGCTCGTCAGACAGAGAGATGAATGTCCTTGTTGGTGTGACATTAATTCGCCAGTGGATTGGTGAGGCGTCACTGGGCTGAGATGGGTGAGACAGCGTCTGGGGATTTGGGGCTGGGGGCAGTAATCCACTCTGAGAGAACAGGATGATTGCTTAGGTTTTATGGCACCTTCAAATGCCCCAAGGTCGAGCAGCAGCTCTGTAATAACTGACCCTTGGGTGATCCCTAATAACGTGTGATGGCGTCTTTTGTGGGCCGGTTGACAGCGCTGTAACCGGTCATTCAGTGTGATGGGGGTGAAGCTGATTATAGCAGGTCATTCCTTTGCTCCAAGCCATATTTCATCTGATGCAAAAGATGGCTAGGAGTCTACAGTGATTGTCATATTGATATGTTATATATAACTAATTACATAGTTATATAATTGATCACATTACTTTCCGTTCTGTATCGTCATACTTGTGTTTGTACTGCAAAAATAGATTTGATTTTGCTGAAAGGTATGTTGTACTTGTAATATTTGAAAGGAATGAGTCACAGATTTCAGATGTAAACATAAAAAAGAAGGAAAGAAAAGAAGGAAGGAAAAGAATGATGAGAAAGGAAAGTTCACCAAGTTTGGACCATTTTCTTTGAATAGTCTTTCAATGCGCTCACAATTAACCCACATTATAAAAGGTTCTTTAGCATTTAGCATGCAATTACACACTTTCACCAGAGAGGTCTCCAAATCCCAAAAACTTACACAGTGTAGCTTTAAGAATAGTAACAACATGGAATAAGGCAAGGAACGGCATGTGAGTTTCCAATTTACTACTGATATTTTCGTAAATATGTTTCGTAATGGAAGGTTGTAAAAAAAGACATTATGAGAGACTAGACCTCAGGCAAAATCCAACCTCTCAAAATTCACATTTTGATTCACAATCAGAAGGATTTATGCTTCAGCAGAAAATGAAGGCTGGAAGTATTTTGCAGAGGACAAAGGCAGAGGATGGCTCTTGAGCAGTGATGTACATGGTCCTAGGACCCATTGACGTGGATAATATGCTGCAGGACAGCTACTGCTCACTTGCTTAGTGGTGTGAGAGGTCTTTCTGTATCTCTTCCCCAACTCCAACTGTCACTCATCACATCAGCTGAGGAGAGTTAGATGGCTCCATCCGGTGAACCACCTTTCCGCAGCACTTGGCTCTGCCATCCGCAATACTGGTGCTGGACCATGTTTTGTGGGGTTTCAGCACCTTGGAGAGCGCCAGGCTGCTCGGGTGCAGCTCTTATATAATGAGCTGAGGCTGCCGGTTGGGACCGTCATCACAGTATAGATATGCAAATGACACTTATCTGCTTAAATATGCATATATTTGCATATTTTAGGAACCAAAAATCTAGAATATGAAATAAAAAGACTGTTGAAATCTTATTGGTTTATTATTTAAATAAAAAAAACACTATGATCTATTATCAAAGCATTTTCAGTGTACTTTGTAGTACAAAATCTAGCATAACTTCAGCTATTAGTGATGTATTAGGATATCATTCTGGAATGTCCTTCAGAATAAGGTTAGTAGTGAGTATGTAGAAGCTCATAAATATTGGTCTTCTAGAAGCTGAGATTTTTGGCTCTGAATATGGAGAAGAGAATTTGAGGAAAATGGTTTTAAGAATGAGCCTCAGACCTGAGGTGAGATTTCAGAAAACATAAGCCCTTGAAAATTTATATATTTTTGTTGAAATTTGACTTTTGTTTTTAAACGATAGTTTAAGAGATGGCACATCATAGAATCTCTCCAAGAAGCTGAACAGTAGTCATTTCCACCTGTAATGTCTTGCCTTGTGTGTTTTTTTTTATTCCAATTTAAAAACATTTAAGATTGTATGCTGTTGTTTATATACATGAACACTGCTCGTATATACACTTACAGAACATTACTGGCTGAGTTGCATTACAGTTGTTTTGTAAACTCAACTCATAACAGGTTTATAACTAAGTGAAAACAGCTGCTTCACAATAATCTTAGTGTTATCTATTGTTAGTATGGTACAGTAGATAACTGTAAACGTAATCAAGTTGCAGACAGTAATCTACTGTCATTTTACAGTGAAATGTTTTACGATGTACTCTCTGAAGTTGCTGTGATGGTGAACTCAGGCTGGTTAACTCGTACACATTTACTAGCTCTTGCTGAAAGCTTGTTGCTGCTCTCGGCGTTTCTAACAGTGCATGTTCAATGGGCTTCTGTTAGCACTTTCTCTCGATGTGCCGCTATTACACCCCTCTGCTAACGATCCAGCTCCATTCACTCGCTGTAATGTGCGGAGAAACGCTGAGGCTAAATTGTATTGGCGGGTTTTTGGGATTTTTCTATTTCACGCTCCATCCAAGTGCCTCGCAATTAGCATCTCTACTGCCTGTTAGTGCTCCTGCCTGTTTGTAGAAGGAGAGAGAGAAAGAAATAAGATGCAATAAGGGAGTTTGAGAAGGTACAAAGTGAGAGAGTGAGATGTAGATGTAGAGAGAGAATCAATGGCACTGAGAAGCTACAAGGTGTAAATTGCCAATGTTCATTATGAAGCTCAACAGACTGGAACGTCACAAGGAGTTTTGTCTGTACTAGTGCTACAAATGTGAAATATGAATAATAAAGCTAAATTCTTAAAAGCTATGAAGGCCATGTGTGTGATTAACTGCAGATTTTGAACAATAAAAGTTAGGTCCCTTTTTTTATCGTACTTCTGTAATTACTGTGTAGTTATAAATTAGAAGTGCTTGCAATAAAAGTGATGTATTCATTGTTACAGATGGATTACAGTATTATATATATATAATATAATTATATATACATATAATTACATATAAAATGTAATTATATGAATTGACATATTTCACAGAATGTATTATAATTAATAACATTTTTCTTCTTGTTTAATTACATATGTTTAATAAGGTGACCTGCTCCAACAACACGTCTTACTAATTTACATTGCATCTGTACAGGAAACACCAGCTTTCCTAACATTTATCTACCTATGCTTGTGACACAAGAATGTCTAATGTGACTGTATTTACACAGAAACAGCACACATTTTAACAGTATTTCTATGTAATTTATTTCCACAAAAGTACCGCAAACACAGTGTATAATCTGCAATATCATTACTACCCAGGAACTGTACACTTATTTTAATGTGTAACTTTAAAATATTTGTGTTATAGGATTAATCCCATTTATATATACCGTTCTGTAATTACACAGCACCTTCATAAAGATGCTGTGTAAATGTAATTACATTAAAGAAACATTTGAAGGCAGAACTTTGCTTATTGTGTCACACAACAGGCCTACCACTACAACTAAGTAAAAGTTAGGAAGGTTGCCGTTTCCTTTGCAGATGCAGTGAAAGGACTTTCATAATAAATACACACTTCCAGCTACAATCAGAGATGCCTTGCTGAAAAATGAGCAGGTCATGCAAGTTTAAATACCCTCATCCTGTTACACATGAGAAAATGGGCTGTTACTAGTAAGATACCTTTGTGAAAATACACTGATAAAACTTTTTAAAGTTTGTACACAGTTCATGCATGTCATAAAGATTGTTTTAGAAACTACGTAAATACCAATAAAAGTACTGGAGCTCAGGGCTGTTTACAGCTCACACAGACCAAAAGTGCAAAGGGGGCCAATTTAACCCCTGCTGACATCACGACAGCAACATCCCAGATGACACACAACAATATTGACCTGTGTGTGTGTGTGTGTGTGTGTGCGTCTGTGTTAGGATCCAGCCAGCTGGACTGGTGGAGAGAATCCAGGCCATCGCCCAAAACGTGTCCAATATGGCGGTTCGAGTGGAGCAGATTTTTCAGAACAGCATGGCGGCATCCAGAGGTACCATTCAATGAGTACACACACACACACACACACACACACACACACACACACACACACACACACACAGGAGACACTTTCAGTTTCTCAAAGAAATCTGCAGACATACCTCTAAAGTTCAGTCTTAGAAGCTGGTTGATCATTTTCTGAAGTAATCAAACACACTCAGTGATGCTGAAGCCTGGACTCTGTTGTGTTCAGTCCATTGTTCTGAGAACACCAGCAGTTACTTTGTATGATTTTCAAATCTCTCAAATATTTAAGTGCAAATCTACCAGGTCTTCCAGATGGATATTAGGAGTCTCAATCAGCTTTTGAGCTCACAAGTCATGAAATTTCCTCACTACTAAATATTCCACAGTCAACTGTCAGTGGTATTATAGTGGTATAATAGTATAAAAGTGGAAGCGATTGCGAATGACAGCAACTCAGCTAAGAAGTGGTAGGCCATGTAAAATGACAGAGGTCAATGCTGAGGCGTATAGTGCGCAAGGGTTGCCAACTTTCTGCAGAGTCAATCACTACAGACCTCCAAACTTCATGTAGCCTTCAGATTAGCTCAAGAACAGTGTAGAGAGCTTCATGGAATGGGTTTCTGTGGCTGAGCAACTGCAGCCAAGCCCTACATCACCAATACAAATCGTCGAATGCAGTGGTGTAAAGCACCACCACTGGACAATAGAGCAGTGGAGACGTGTTCTCTGCAGTGATGAATCACGTTTCTCTGTCTGCCGATCTGATGGACGAGTCTGGGTTTGGTGGTTGCCAGGAGATGGTACTTCGGTCTGACTGCAAGTGCCAAGTGTAAAGTTTGGTGGAGGGGGTATTATGGTGTGGTGTTGTTTTTCAGAAGTTGGGCTCGGCCCCCTTAGTTCCAGTGAAAGGAACTCTTAATGTTTCAGCAGACCAAGAGATTTTGGTCAATTTCATGATCCCATCTTTCTGGGAGCAGTTTGGGGACGGCCTCTTCCTGTTCCAACATGACTGTGCACCAGTGCACAAAGCAGGTCCATAAAGACATTGGTGAGCTATTTTGGTGTGGAAGAACTTGACTGGGCAGCACAGAGTCCTGACCTCAACCCGATATACAACCTTTGGGATGAATTAGTGCAGTTAGAGTGGAAACTGTGAGCCAGGCCTTCTCATCCTACATCAGCGCCTGACCTCACAAATGCGCTTCTGGAAGAACCGTCAAATCACACTCTTAAACCTGGTTGAAAACCATGCCAAAAAAGTTGAAGCTATAATAGCTGCAAAGGGTGGGCTGACAACATATTAAAACCTATGGATTAAGAATGGGTAATCACTTAAGGTAATATGCATGTGAAGGCAGACGAGCGAATACTTTTGGAAATTTAGTATATATATAATATTTCATAACTTCATCCTAATTTAAACCCCAGGAAGCCAAAACAGACGGTTTTATGGAGCTTTAGTAAAAAGCACTTTACAGAGTCAGGAGCATTTTATAGCCTTCCTCACTAGTCCTCCTCTTGTTTTTTAACCAGTTCTGAAAAAGTATAAAAACAAACACCCAAACATACACACCACAGCCTTAATGCTTGAAGCAATGCAACATGGGACATAAGGTTACACTGAGGATTATGAGATGATATGCAGCTCCACAGCATCTGATTAGATCAGCCTTCTGCAGAGGCTGAAGATAAGAATGTGGCAGTTTCACATGGCTGCTTAAATAATTTTCACAGAAATTGGTCACATTTGTCAAAATGAGCTACTATTGGCCTTATAGAAATGTGCATCTCAAGCTCGGCTGTGACGCACATCCTGAGATTTGTTGGTTTGGAAATCCATGGAAGTGGGAAATGAATGGCGGACAGCCGGCAGTAAAAGCAAATTAAGCAGAGTGCGTTCGGCATGCCGGAGGATTTAAACCCTGTTTTTTATTCACATTTACATTTTATTGCCGGCTCAGACGCTATTGATTTAGTCAATGTCCACCATCCTGACTTAATCAAACTATAAAAATCCTCTGGCCCTCTCAGTGGATGTAAATTTTGTTCTGTTCTCCTCATGGGCTTCAGGAAGCACCTCTTTGAATCCAGCACTCCCTCCAGCAATCACAGAGGCAACACTTTAATGGAGAACGCCCATATTAGGAGTTCCTGACATTTCCTGACACTAAAAGATGTTTCCTGAGGCGCTAACTATGACCATTCATTAATATCCTGAATCATGACATAATTATACCATATATAGATGCATAATGTGGTTTCAGAGTATGAATCATTTAAAGAGCCCATACCCTGCATTTTACCTGTATTTTATTCTTTATTTCTTTGAGCTCTACTAATGGTGTTTGTGTGATTTTATGTAACAGAAGATGTCATAGCTCATTCTGATATGGCTATTTTCCAACCTCTGTTTATCCCTTAGAATTAGACCGTAGCTCTGATCCAAAGCCTAGGCTGCGTTTTCTGGCTGTTACATCATAGAAGCCTGTTCCAAAGTGAAGGATCCTGCGTATTCAGGCTAGAAAAGCAGCCCACATTGTGAGCGATTTTCGAGGATGCAACAGATTTATCCTTCCAGGCCTTCGGTTACCCACAGTTCTATGCGGGTACCAAAAAAATAAAAATAAAATAAATAAATAAATAAATAACTGCAACACAAAAATGATGGTAAACAACGCCGTTGGAGCAGAGCTTGTTTTAAAAACTTGTTCACATCCTTGAACTCATCTTTGTTACCTTATAAAGTCTGGCATGATTCATAAATAAAGCATTCGTCCATATATCGTATTTTATTCACAAGTAAATGTGTATTTGTAGTTTATTGTAGTACATGAGAACATCTCCTCCATGTCTGTGAAGAAATGAAAAAGCAAAAAACACAATCCACAGCCTCATTAGGACTGTTCCATTTGTGTGACCAATAGGCTGCTAGGGAGGAGTCTTCATAGGGCAGTCCTACTGGGGACCCACACTACGTTGGCTGCAGCCTAGGCTGTGGGGCACAGCTTGTTACTGTTTCTGTGCCTTTAAGATGGAAATAGGTAAATGACATCTGTTCTGATTGGATATCATGCTGCATTTAAAGAGCAGTCTGGGCTGAAACACTCCTTATAACTTCATCATGAATGGGTGGAGCTAAACAGCTATGAGGGGGGTATATGTCAGTGTATTGGTCGATGTGTTCTATAAGGACTGGAAACTATGTGTTCTATATGGACTGCTTGCAACTTTAACAATATTTACATAGTGCACTGTTAGAAATAAAGATGCTGTGCAGGCTAATTTTTTGTTCAATAAGTTACAAACAATGTAATTGTACCCTCAAAGATACAACAGTGGTCTTACGCTCTAATTGTGTACCTTAAATAAGTTTTTCCTGGTGAAAAGTACAGATTTGTATTTTTTTTATAACCTAATGTTTTAAAAAAGAACAATAAAATAAAAAGCCTGAAGACGAGGCAGGGTGTGTGGAGTTGATACAACTTATATCAGTAAATTTCACTTTATGGAAATCAAATTCTATTAGGCTCATATATTTCTACATGGTTTTTAACTGTGCTGGGATAGTTACAAAAGAAGTCCATTATGAATGACTTATTACTTCTTTAATGGGATTACTTTACTGATTATAGCCTCATTAGTTTACTGCTAAGTTACTCTGTTAACTCTCACACATTTGTACCCACAGCAAAGTACAAGAGAAACCCCAGTTGACCTTCTCAGTAGTTTATTTAGATAGAAATATCCAGGGGCTCCCGAGTGGCACAACCATCTAAGTAAGCCCTGTCTTCAGGTGATCACAAGTTTGATCCCTAGTGATGCAACAGCCATCTGTAGCCAGGAGATGAGAGCCCATAATTGGCCTCGCTCTCTGGGTGGGTAGGATGCCCCCTCTCGCCCACCCCATCACCCCATCACATGACTGCGATGCTAGTCAGCACAGGTGTCTTTTAGCTGATGTAACAGATCTGGCAATTGTCACTTTCCTCCAAGCGCATTCAGCTGTCCAATGATGTGGCTTCACAGGTCTCACAGGAAGCCTGTTTTGGCCTTCACCCTCCTAGCGTTGATAGTATTGTGTGGGGGAGTGTTAACTAGTAGGTGGAATTGGAGACGACTAAATTGGGGAGAAAATTGGATAAAAACCAGAAGAAAAAAGAAATATCCAATCACAATGAACATCATTTAAAGGGCCCTTATCATGGAAAACAGAATTTTTCTTATTTTTTAAGCCCTTAGAATCTCAGTCTTATTACAAGGCTTCTTACTCAGCATTTACAGGGACTTCAATGCAAACTGATTGAGCTATTCTGAGTGGGCCCTTGCCACTTAAGGGGTTAAATAAAAGAGTTTGATGGGGTACATAAACACAAAGTTTGAACACATACCATTTCTTCCACACTCCAAATTGACTATATATGGACACTAAGCTGCCTGTTTAAATTCACTGTTTAATCATGTCATGTCATGTCATCACGTTGAGTGTGTTTACTATCATAATAGGATTTCTGCCGTTATCTTATTATTCAAATGATAATGTAAAGAGCACACTGATTTCTCAGATCAGAGTAAGGTCTAGAAATGTGATTAAGAAATCTGCTAAAGAGAGCGGGGTTTTAGCACAGTTATCAGATTTCTCAGTGCATGTAAACTTACTCAGATTTCTTTCTGATTTCTCAGTCTGCGCATGTGAGAAAACAGACCGTGGCGCGGGAAATAAGCGAGCAGCAAATCAAATCAATATGTGCTTGATTAAATGAAAGATTTAAATATTCTTCATCTTTTAGAAGATGCGCGTTCATATTTTCATCTAAAGTTCAATGTTAAAAAAAGGCATGGCATGAAATTTGAGTTTTACATTACGCTTGCATCACATCTTCTTCCAGGAGTGTCACACATCCCTCCGGTACACTACAAGACCCTGAACCGAATACAGAGTCCACTGAGAACTCAAACTCCCAGGATCCCTCTGAGAGTCATGTGATAATCTCACCACACCGCTCCACCAATCATCTCCGCTCCAGATCACCAGAGTTCTGATTACGGACTGCTGTTTCTCATTCACCAAGCTCAGTCTTTCTATTGCGCTTTGTGAAGTAGTGCCACTGTGTCTGCACGTGTTTACCAAGCCTTCTACGTCTCTGTTTGCTACTTTGTGTATGACCCGTTCCGTCTCTTCATTTGCCTTTGGATTGCCCCTGTATTGTTGGATTTCTCTTGTCGGTACTTGACCTTGCTTCCCGTTTTCGACTTGGCCTTAGCGTTCCCCTTTTGTTTTGTCTGCTCTGTTTGGTTTTGACCTCCGCTCGCTCGACTTCCGTGTTTTTGCCTAGCCCCCTTTATAATAAACACCTTGCTCTATTGTACCTGTGCCTACCTGTTCTGTACAGAAGCCTCACAGTGAGTTTATGGGCTGGTTGCAAAGAAATCCTGTCATATAGACTCATATAGACCCAGAGTTTCCCATTATCTGATTTTTCAAGTGCATGTAAACATGTTGATCGGATTACTGACAAAATCTCATTATCTGCAGTTAGTTATTGGATTGTTATGTGCATTTAACACACTCATTGACATATCTTCAGTCCACAGCAGTAAACACTGAGGTTATACATGGGTTACAGCCTCAAACAAACGAGGGGTTTCTGATAAAGTGGCCAGTGAAAGTATATGGCCATTTAAATAGTTTGCAGAAAACTCAGTGATGCATAACATGTGTGAAGGTGATGTTTTTAGCCCCAGGTTTGCTCTGTGTGCTGTCTGTACTATCTGTGTGATCTTGTGGCATTTGATTGTGGGTGGATTTGATTTGACGCAGTTGTTTCTGAGTGCTAGCAGATTCTGGAGGTTGCTGGGGTTGTGTGTGTGTGTGTGTGTGTGTGTTGGGGGTCTGGACTCTCTCATTAGCCAAATGGAGGCCTCAGTAGGAGTAGAGATGTTCAGCTTCATCTACTTCATCAATCTCCGCTCTCCTGCTCTGGAGGCAGGCTGCCCGCTGGCCACTAGCACACTAACACACTGACGAGCAGTTAGCTAACTCAGTGGAGCAATTAATGCGCTGACTTCAGCCCCATAGAGAGAGAGAGAGAGAGAGAGAGAGAGAGAGAGGGAGAGAGGGAGAGAGGGAGAGAGGGAGGGAGGGAGGGAGGGAGTAAGCGCCACTGCATATGGTGCTGGATGTTTAGTGTGTATGTTTATATCCTGTAGCTCTTTAATGTGAATTGCGCTGCTTTAAAGTAATATCCTCTTTTTCAAAAACAGAAGCGGAATAAAAAAGGACATTAACAACAAATGACAAATCAACTGAATAAGTACAATATTTTTGAATATGTTGTGATATTTGTTGTGTCAGTTCTCTATAAAGAAAATGGACGAGAAGGGGGCAGGAAATGAGCTCATGTGCTATGGTCATGCATTTTAGCAGTTGGTTATTCTACATTTTGTCCAGGCTTTTCATCGTTAGCAAAAATTAGGATGGCCAGAAATATTTCAGAGTACTGGGGCAACAGCCCACCACTTTGTGTTTGCGGTCTTGATGCATACATGAAAACAATGGTCCACTCTCCTTAAATTGCACGGACCACGGATCAGAGAGTCAAACACAGAGGCAGAGCCAATCAATATCTTCACTGGATGAAATAAATAAATAAATAAATCTTTATTGGAGCTTCACTGTCTCCCAAACAGTGAACCTTTCATCATTTAGTGTATTATTAGATGCATTTATAAAGGTAACTGAAACTATACTGGAATTGAAAACCAAAATAAAAAATTAAAGCTGGTAAATAAATAAATATGAATGTAATTTAATGAACATTTTTAAAAGGTTATAATTCTGATCTACTCATTATAATTAGTTGTTTTCTGTGTCCTTTATCGTTGTTCTCTCTGCAGTTGTTAGAGAAGGAACATCAGGTCAGTGTGATGTTCCCAGAGACCCCCACTTCCCTGACTGCCCGGGAAAAGTGGACGTAAGTATCTGGGGGTTCACTCCCTGTGATTGCAGATAAGATGGATGAGGCATCGGCTGGGCGTCCACTACACGACTTTAACAACCTCAATAGACTTCTGAAACAGAGAACGTCACACACTTAACTTCAGTTTGTCACAGAATTCCTTGTCTTTTTGTGGCGAGGGAGCTCAGACTAGACGACAGGACAAAGACAGAGAATAACACACATAGTTTGGGCTATGAAAAAGAACTCAGACTCCCAGATCTCCTCGGATCACATGACACAAACAAAGCTAAACGTGCTAGACCGGACCTGTATATGCGTAGCTAAAGCACAAACTAGGCATCTTTATGGGGTCAAGCTGGAGAAATATTTCACAACAAACTGGCAGCTGAGCTGAAATTGTCAACAGAGTGCTTTGACATCTGGATCCACCTTTATAAACATGATATCGGCTTTTATCTGCCTGTGTTTTACACTTAGCTCCCCTATCTCCACCGTGAGTCACGTCCGATCGAGCTCCTGACCTGGAAAATCGCTTATGAATAACATTAAAATTTGTCATGAGGGGGAAATAAATTCAGGCAAAAACCATGTAGTGTAGGCCCAGCCTTATTTATTTATTATAATTGCCTATGAAGAGTATAGCATCATTACCAGTCGGGCTCATTTAAGAACTGTGTACAGTATTATTGTGTATAAAGTCACAATGTAGAACCATTTGTACTAATGAAATGTAGTAATAATGGTGTAATTCCAACCTTTCAATGGAACTCAACTCGAGCTGAGTTGAATGGCTCGCCTGATCAACCTGAATAAAATTGCTTCATGTGGTAACTTCATTATTTTTAAGTAAAATAACTTGTTTTATTCAAGCTAAATAAATACTTTGAATGAATGATTCATTCACTCAGCGCAATAGTTTGAGTTAATAAAACTAGTTCAGTTGCTTGTTACCACATGAAGTACATTACATTTACATTTACGGCATTTGGCTGACGCTCTTATCCAGAGCGACTTACAATTTGATCATTTTACACAAGTAGGCGAAGGTGGTGTTAGGAGTCTTGCCCAAGGACTCTTATTGGTATAGTGTAGGGTTCTTACCCAGGTGGGGGATTGAACCCCAGTCTACAGCGTAGAAGGCAGAGGTGTTAACCACTACACTAACCAACCACCATCCAAGTAATTTATTTAGGTTGATCTGACGAGCAATTTTTTTATAGTGTACAATTCCCAAAATTACTTTAATTAATATTCCATAATCAAGCATCTGTGTGTGTTGTGAATCCGTGTCCAGCTGTCTTATTTTGTACTGATTTTGTGGCTTTGATTGGCTGCTGTAGTGGATGCGGTCCCGCTGGACCTCGGACCCCTGCTATGCCTTCTACGGCGTGGATGGCTCAGACTGCTCCTTCTTGATCTACCTAAGTGAAGTGGAGTGGTTCTGCCCACCGCTAGCATGGAGAAACCACAGCAGCCCACCTGTGCTACAGAAAAACCCACCCAAACGACAGGTGAGGGAGTCAAGCCTATGCCATTAGCCTTTTGTTTACTGCTTTAGGGTTTGATTTCTGTCTTAACTATTTCTCACTTGAAGCTCACAGACACGCAACGTGGAAAAACAGCTGGAAAAAACATGCAGAATGTAATTTATTGTGTAATTATTATGCAATAATTGTGTAACTGCATGTTAACATTGGAATAGTGTAGCAAAACAATGTTTTTGTTAAAACAATAAAATTGTTTTACTATATTAAAAATATTGTAATAGTAATATACATTCATTGATAATATTTGTTCTATACATTCTTTTGCTCTCTCTCTCTCTCTCTCTCTCTCTCTCTCTCTCACACACACACACACACACACACAGAGACACACAGCCTCTTGTTTTTTGGCCCTTTGTGCTGAATTAATGAGTTGTAACTGTAATTCCTGGTGCTGCCTGCATCTCTAGTGCTATTTACAGAAATGTGTTCCAGGCTGATTCCTGCCTCATGTAGGGTGTGTGAGTCTGTGTGTGTGAGTCTGTGTGTGTGTGTGTGTGTGTGTAGGTGTGTGTGTGTGCACGCATGTGTGCTTAGCTTTCAGAAACAATTCCCTGACATGAAGCTTGTTTTCCGTCCTGACTCTAAAGTAAAACTAGAGTCACGCCACAGTGTTCATGCTTTTACACTTCCTCTTACATTCTCATGACTTTGTCCACCTTAACCACACTATATGGACAAAAGTCTTGGCACGCATCTCCTGTTTACTGAGTTCAGGTGTTTTACCCACACCCACTGCTAAAAGGTGTATAAAATTAATCAAATAGCCTTGCAGTCTTGACAGAGAAATACTGCTAGTTAAATGGGTTGTACTGAAGAGCTCAGTGGCTTTAAACATGGCGCTTTTAACACAAGTCAGTTTGTGAAATTTCTGTCCTGCTAGATCTGCCCCAGACAACTGTAAGTGCTGGGAGCACTTACAGGAGCAACGGGGAGCACCTGGGAGCAACAACAGCTTAGCCAGGGAGTGGTAGACCATGCAAACTCACAGAGTGGTGCTGGAGATTGGTGAAGTGCACAGTGTCAGTGCTCTGTTCAATCTCTCACTAAAGAGTTCTGCCTCTGGTAGCAACATCAGCAAAAGAACTGCACATTAGGTGCTTCATGAAATGGAGTGATTGAGGAGAATGTTTGCTGTATATTGCTTTTTGTTGTATAACAATGAACATATGATAACACAACACTCTTTAATGCAAAAACATAAGTACTTTATATGTACTTTTTGGTCACCAAATTACAACCGCAAGTCTTATTTAGCACCAATCCAGAGGCGTCCTTGTTCTTATGCTGGGGCCGAATCACAGACAGCTCCCTGCCCCCTACATAGACTACATAGAATGCACTACACAGAAATCTAAAGACTGGATCATGAAACAGTGCAAACTATAGCTAAGAAATAGACATTCGGGACTCAGACACATCCATACTCGATAAATGCTGCACTATTTCACTGTAGAAGAACTTCTAAACTTTCATAGCTAGCACACCACTTTGGAAGTACGGAGCCATTTGGAATTCAGCCTGGGTTTGAGGGGACTTCTGACTGAAACCAGACATTTGAAGGGTGTAATTGATTCAAGTGACATTTTTAAGACTTCCTTTATTGGCATTTTCCAATTAGTCATACCTTAAGTACCTTAATTCAAACCTGTGATATTGATGATGGGGTTGTTTAGGACTGTTAGCTGTCTTTTAGCCTGTTATCTAGCTGCACAGCCTAGTTCTAGTGAAGAATATCAGTCGCCAGGCCCTCAGATTAAACAAAAAACAGATTCTCAAATCAGTGCATATGACTGGGTTATGAATGAGGTCCCTGTGAGGAAACCTCAGACACACTACAAGAATGGTAAACTGTCAAGTAAATAGATCTTAAGTCTAGTCAGTGTATCTTATATTTCACATATTACATGGTTATATGGTTGTGCACTTATTACAGTATTGCCTAGCTTATGTCTAAACATTATTTACTTGTTTTAGGTCATTTCTTTAAGTGATGATTTTGCTGGTTTCAAGCATATTTCTTAAAACACACAACATTTTCTGCCCGTATAGTGAGACAATTTTACTAAAACTACCTAAAATGTCGAGAAATAAGCTACACAGTTAGAAATAAAGGTTCTGTGCAGGTACATTTTTCATTAATCAAGGTATAAACTACGTAAGTGTTCCCTCAAAGGTACAACAGTGGTTTTAGGTCCAATTGTGGACCTTAAAGAAGTTTTTCCAGGTGAACAGTACATGTTTGTACCTTTTCATAACCGACTGTTTTAAACAGAACAATAAAATTAAAGCCTGGAGATGAGCTGGGGTGAGTGGAGTCATTGCAACTTAATACAACAAGAAAATATGCTTTGAGTAGATTATGGTACAGTCATGTTCCCTGATAAAGGTACTGAGATATACCCTTGAGGGTTCCAGCCCAATGACAATTTCCTACCTTTATCACTGAGAGTGTGTATAATGTTCTATTAAGCTTACAACAATCTCAACAAGAGAAGTATTCGATTTTTGCAACTATAACAAGATAATTGTACTTGATAAGATGCCATTTTTTGCAGTGCATCATGTTGCGACTGATCGACTGCTTTCAGGGTAAGAAGGAGAAAACCTTGCACCAAACTATCTCTTTAAAGCCCGGGGACAGACAGCAAAATCTAATTTAAAAAAAAGAGCACACGGAGGGAGTTGAAGAAAATGCCAGAACTGTATTGGGGTTGTTGTGGGTAACACATCCTCCACTTCTTCACTAAAGCGTTTATTGAGAATTTTATTCCAGCCATGCATGCAGCTCTGAACAGACATTTATTGATTAGAGCTATCAGCCAGCAGCGCTGTTTACGATACGCGCAATAGAGGAGCACATAAAGGTGCAGGAGAGCGAATGAAGTTTTTACTGAGAGAGAGAGAGAGAGAGAGTAGAGAGTAGAGAGAGAGAGAGTAGAGAGAGAGAGAGTAGAGAGAGAGAGAGTAGAGAGAGTAGAGTGAGAGAGTAGAGTGAGAGAGTAGAGTGAGAGAGTAGAGAGAGAGAGTAGAGAGAGTAGAGAGAGAGAGAGTAGAGAGGGAGAGAGTAGAGAGAGAGAGAGTAGAGAGAGTAGAGTGAGAGAGAGAGAGTAGAGAGAGTAGAGTGAGAGAGTAGAGTGAGAGAGTAGAGAGAGAGAGAGTAGAGAGAGTAGAGAGAGAGAGAGAGAGAGTAGAGAGAGTAGAGAGAGAAAGAGAGTAGAGAGAGAGAGTCGAGAGAGAGGTGAGAGAGTAGAGTGAGAGAGTAGAGAGTAGAGAGTAGAGAGAGAGAGAGAGAGAGAGAGAGAGAGGGAGAGAGAGAGAGAGAGAGAGAGAGTAGAGAGAGAGAAAGAGAGTAGAGAGAGAGAGAGGAGAGAGAGTAGAGAGTAGAGAGAGAGAGAGAGAGAGAGAGAGAGTGAGAGAGTAGAGAGAGAGAGAGAGAGAGTAGAGAGGGAGAGAGTAGAGAGAGAGAGAGTAGAGAGAGTAGAGTGAGAGAGAGAGAGTAGAGTGAGAGAGTAGAGTGAGAGAGTAGAGAGAGAGAGAGTAGAGAGAGAGAGAGAGAGAGTAGAGAGAGTAGAGAGAGAAAGAGAGTAGAGAGAGAGAAAGAGAGTAGAGAGAGAGAGTCGAGAGAGAGGTGAGAGAGTAGAGTGAGAGAGTAGAGAGAGAGAGTAGAGTGAGAGAGTAGAGTGAGAGAGTAGAGAGTAGAGAGAGAGAGAGAGAGAGAGAGAGAGGGAGAGAGAGAGAGAGAGAGAGAGTAGAGAGAGAGAAAGAGAGTAGAGAGAGAGAGAGGAGAGAGAGTAGAGAGTAGAGAGAGAGAGAGAGAGAGAGAGAGAGAGGGAGAGAGAGAGAGAGAGAGTAGAGAGAGAGAAAGAGAGTAGAGAGAGAGAGAGGAGAGAGAGACATTTATTGATTAGAGCTATCAGCCAGCAGCGCTGTTTACGATACGCGCAATAGAGGAGCACATAAAGGTGCAGGAGAGCGAATGAAGTTTTTACTGAGAGAGAGAGAGAGAGAGTAGAGAGAGAGAGAGTAGAGAGAGAGAGAGTAGAGAGAGTAGAGTGAGAGAGTAGAGTGAGAGAGTAGAGTGAGAGAGTAGAGAGAGAGAGTAGAGAGAGTAGAGAGAGAGAGAGTAGAGAGGGAGAGAGTAGAGAGAGAGAGAGTAGAGAGAGTAGAGTGAGAGAGTAGAGTGAGAGAGTAGAGTGAGAGAGTATAGAGAGAGAGAGTAGAGAGAGTAGAGAGGGAGAGAGTAGAGAGAGAGAGAGTAGAGAGAGTAGAGTGAGAGAGTAGAGAGAGTAGAGTGAGAGAGTAGAGTGAGAGAGTAGAGAGAGAGAGAGAGTAGAGAGAGTAGAGAGAGAGAGAGAGAGTAGAGAGAGTAGAGAGAGAAAGAGAGTAGAGAGAGAGAAAGAGAGTAGAGAGAGAGAGTCGAGAGAGAGGTGAGAGAGTAGAGTGAGAGAGTAGAGAGTAGAGAGAGAGAGAGAGAGAGAGAGAGAGGGAGAGAGAGAGAGAGAGAGAGAGAGAGAGAGAGTAGAGAGAGAGAAAGAGAGTAGAGAGAGAGAGAGGAGAGAGAGTAGAGAGTAGAGAGAGAGAGAGAGAGAGAGAGAGGGAGAGAGAGAGAGAGAGAGTAGAGAGAGAGAGAGAGAGAGAGAGAGAGGGAGAGAGAGAGAGAGAGAGAGTAGAGAGAGAGAAAGAGAGTAGAGAGTGAGAGAGGAGAGAGAGAGAGAGAGAGAGAGAGAGAGAGTAGAGAGAGAGAAAGAGAGTAGAGAGAGAGAGAGGAGAGAGAGAGTAGAGAGAGAGAGAGAGCAGCAAAGAGACAAACAAACTCCAGTCCCACAGGAGCCCCACAGGCACTACAGCGCTCCGACTGTCAGACTGAATAAAAGCCTGCCTGTGTGTCTCGGTGTGTTTACTCATGAACATGTAAAAGCGTGTGCACTTATTTTTGTTTTCAGGGAAATTCCACCAATTTATTTATTTTTTTTAATTTGTGTCGAATGTTACGTAATCAGTCATTCAGAGTGGTTTGGTGTGAAATGCTCCACTAACACATTGAGAATTGTTCACAGTGGTGGTGATAGGAACCAGACATCCAAAGAGTTCAATGAATCCAAACAGATGAATAATAATGAGAGTGAATAGTGATAATGAATCCTTTTATAATGAAATTGTGAAAGAGTGCAAGAGCTGCAATTTTAATTATATTTTACGTTGTTCAATGTTAATAAATATCACATGGGCAAATTTAACCAAACAAAGCATCGGTCTTGAAATGGATGTGCTCGCCTTCATGGTAAAAAAAGGGCTTATGATGATTAATGGAAAATAATTGTATTAAAACTGCAGCCGCAATGTTGGTTTGAAAAATCGCAATGAAGTATTTTTGTTCAGCCCTTTCAGAGAGCATAGTCACTCAGCTTAAGCTTGTGCTCTTGCCCTTTATGCACTGAAATCCCACCAGATTCCTTGAATCTTTTAATTATGCAGTACTAGTCAAAATACATTTTAGAAATCCTTTTTTCTATATTTGCGTTTTCTGTCCCAGTCTTTTCTGATTTGGGGTTGTAGCTACATTAGCTTTGCTAATAGCTCCAGTGCATGAAGTGCATTTAAATAAATAAAGAGATTGAGCCTCATTCACAAATTCCTTGCTAAATTGCTTTTTAAAGGTCCCAAGACAAGGTTTACGTCAGATGCATGACGTGTTCCTTAACCACAGAACTGTTCACACCATGGTGCTCTTGAAAGTGTGTTGCTGTTGCTTCTTCATTATTCTCCCTCTCTTCTGCAGGCTGCGTTCCGTACAGACTTGAGCGCTCTGCTGGATCAGGTGGGGACAGGGAAGGAGTCTCTGAGTTTTATGAAGCGGCGCATCCGCAGGCTGGCCTCTCAGTGGGCCACCGCCGCCCACAGACTGGACATCAAACTGCGCAGAAGCTGGCGGGAGCAGAAAAAGGTGATTTGAGGGTCTGACTATGCCGTAACTTTCACATACCTCCACACACACCGCAGTCCTTTTCCTAACAGTGGAGAAAAGTATCTCAGTGTGTAAAGCAGGCCCTACTCTTCCTATGAATTCATATGAACATATATTTGAATATATGAATGTAAAAGGGCCTTGAATGTATTGCTAAAAGAACCGTTGAAGCATTTTCCTACTTTGAACTGTCTGTATAGTGATGGCCAAAGCCCAGTTGCAGCGCATTGTATGTTGCTGTGATAGAAGCTTTGAAATGTCTTTCAAAAAGATCCTTCAGCCCCTCGGACAGCACTTGCTAGAGAATTATGGACAAATCAACCAGCAGAAAATGAACAAAAGCAGCAGCTTAGTGGAACTTTAGTTCCCCCCGAGAGCCTCACTGTAATAACAATCCATGAGCTGAATGGACAAGAGTGAGAGGCCACAGTCACAGAGGAGCTGTAGCACTGACTGTTTATATAATGCATTTAAAAAATGTATATGTGAAAAATGATATATGATTTTCTGATGTATATACACTCATGACATATGACATATACACTCATTGGATCTATGTATGACAGACATGATATATACTCCCACTGAGTGTATGATATTTATGACATATACACTCACTGACTGTATATATGATATTTACCTGCAGCCGTTGTTGCTCTTCCTAGGGGACAGCAGTAAAAGCTGGAAACTGTGGTCAATCTGTGGAAGTGACAAGTTTAAACAAAAAAAAAGAATGATATTGAATTACTGGGAGTAAATGAAGCTTATTTTGTTCGCTCATAAATCTAAAATGAATTTTATATATAAAATAACTTTATTTAAGGTCAAAGTAGAGTAAAACAGACAAATGTACATTGTAATGCCAATCTGTAAAGAAAGATGAGGTTAAAAGTCCAGCAGCAGGGATGCCAAACAAGACCAATTAACAGTAAAAGTATGTTTTCTCAAAATCTTTGAAATTACGTTTATTTGATTTCTTAGAAATGTTGCCTTTTATTGTAGCTCAACTGTGTCACTAGTTCCATTAGTTATTCTGACACACTGTCGTAGTAACTTTTAACTGTGAAAGAAAAATGATCATTTGCTTTCGTGAATTTCTATTTCGGTAAATGTATAACAGCAGTGTTTGAATACAGTATAGGTACAGTTTACATGCATTTACCTGTTTTTGCTAGTTTTAATAAATAATTTATATATAATAATTTATTGCTATTTGTTTTCTTCTTTTTGCACGGAGCGATTGTTTATCAGTTCTTTTATTAGTTCTTTTATGAGCTGTGATTTTAGGCAACAACTCTATTTCAGCAAAAGAGCAATAGTGAGTTTCAGTATTAATACTAAATGTTAGTTCTGGATCAAAAAAGCTAATCAACCTCGTCCCGAGGGTTTAACTTCATCACTGCTTCACTGGCTGACGTTAAAAAATAAAGTGCAATGATCACTAGCAGTTACCACATTTGGAATTTTTGGAATTTTATGGAAAGTGTAGATCTGAACGTTTAGTCCTTGATACATTTGGGCAGTTTTTTGTGGAAAGCCAATGCTTTACAATTTTTCCATTCAAGTGGTGCTTATACGGAGTTGTAGGACAGGGTCATCTGTAAGAGAGACTTCTCTATTTTCTTCTTTCCCCCTATTATGTTTTGTCTGCTGTCTCTGCTGTGAGGCTTGCTCACCTTCTTGAGCATCCTTGACCTGCGCCCTGCGGATCATTTCTATGTTGGACCATGGGACCTTATCTGCTCATCTCTGCCAGAAGGGCTGATTCTGTTGCAGCACTCTGAGGACCTGTTTACCGCTTCTAGAGGCCGCTTAGCACTGTATCTCCACTGTGAGGCTTTATCTCTCTCAGAGGATTAAGGTTAAGGGGCATTCCTCATAGGGCGAACACAGCAATCCGAGATTCAAAGAACGATGCGCTACCGAGTTCCCTTTTCGCCTCGCCTGCAAACTTCCTGAACACGTTCTTTTCTAAATAAGTTAACAAGGCCAAAAATTTCACTCTTGGCTGATTTATCTTCCCATCTTTCTCCCCGAACACGCAAAATGGATTTTTTATCTCCTAACTTTATGTGCTATCTCAACACCAGCTGTTTCGGTTCCTTTCTTTTTCGTGCCGTCCGGAGTTCTTTATCATCCGTAATTAAGGCGAGGCTGGGAGTCAGAAGCTATTTGCTGTCTGCCGCAGATAAAGGTTCAGAGTAGAATGCTCTGGAATGGGAACAGAGGGTGTAATTGCAAATTAGATTCCAGTGCCAGATAGTACTTGGGTTTCGACACAAGCATGTGGGTTTGGACCGCGATGCAATGCCGTTTTACATTGGTGGTGAGTGGCAGTTGTTCAGATTAGCTGTACAGGCCTTGCATGATCCACGTTAGCGCTGGCAAGCAGCCTGCTGGAGGAGGTGTCGCAATAGCAGGGAGATTTATGGATCTGTCTGGGGTCGTTAACGGTGTCTAGCATTTATTGAAGGCATTCAAGCTTTGCCACACTCCATTTCCCAGCATTCCTCATCACCAGGAAGGCCTTTTTTGTGTTTACAGAGTTATGATATGAAACGGACAAGCAAAAGCGATTAATCAAAGGCAGTTAGCATCAGGTGTGCTAGCTTCAGGCTGGCTTGCACTCCACCACTTTGGGTTTTCAGTTTGTGGAGGCAGCGGAGGAGGAGGAGGTCTTGTCTGCAATGGACTATCTGTCCTCATTAGATGTGCCTGTGGAGACAGACACATGCACCCTCCCCCTGGTTCCCCACAGCCCCTGTTTGTCGCTGCATCCAGCTGGTCAGAGACTAACTCTACGCGGATCATTAGCTGCTACTGTGGGCTGCACACAGTTTTTCTCCTGGCCTTCATGCTGAGGCCACAGCGGAGACTCTCACACAGAGAGGCAAAGCTGCAGTTACTTGTAACTAATAGTAATATTTTAAGATAAAAATAGTTCTGGTCACTATGTGGTGGCAAGGAATACTGAGAAAATGTCTTGAATATTGAAAGTAATATTGCTTTAGTGATTTAACGGTGTTATAATGCTGCTTCAGTGCATGTAGTAACACTTAAACCCCATGTAATATGACTTTTTTACTGTAAAAGTCACCTTATATAATTATTAATTATTGTTATTATTATTAATATGTTATCATCTAGATAAATCATTATCAGTTCATTTAATTCTGAAGCAGTAATTAAAATTCTGCACTTATTTTGGGGGCAGTCGTGGGCTGGAGGTCAGGGAACCAGCCTCGCGCCCGGAAGGTTGCCGGTTTGATCCCCCTGAGCCGACAGTAGATGGCATCTAACCCCTAACTTCTCCCTGGATGCTGTAGATAGGGCTGCCCACCGCTCTGGGCAAGTGTGGTCACTGCCCCCTAGTGTATGTCATCACTAGTGTGTATGTAGTGTTTCACTGCACGGTTGGGTTAAATACAGAAGTAAATGAGTCTTTTTTTTTTTTAATTTTCTGATTATCTCCATGCTTCTGCTAAATTTACCTATTTAAATTTCCACTTATTAGCATGCACAGCTTACATTGTGAGTATAAATGAGAGCTATTATGCATGAAGCTATTAAAAAGACACGAATCCCACTTTAAAATGACCACTGTACAAAGCTCTGTGTAATGTAACTGCACCAGGCCATCATAGCTGCAGTTCCAAGAAAATCAATGTAGTTAAAGGTCAGATGTTTTGTTCAAAATGTACCTCAGGCAAAATAAATGTGCTGCCATACAGGGGCAGGCGCGCTGAGGACTTACAGCACATGGAAAGAAGGAAGTAATCTACAGTAACAAGACTACTTATAATGTTATTGTTCTATGATGCTGTTTATTGGAAGTCTTTAGCAGAGTACATGTCAGAAAATCACACAAATGTAATAGGTTTTTATGATTAGGTGGAAAAAATGTTTTCCATTTTGCTTGAGCACACTGCCACCAAAACCCAGTAGCTAGACCTTGAGAATATCTAAAAATAATAAATTCAGTGTTTTTAAATTTTAATAAATTCAATTATTCATCCATCCATCTATTTGTCTGTCTATATTCCTCCTCCAAGCCTCCCGCAAATACACAGCTTAGGCCCACATACTAGTTGGGCATGAACTTATCTAACGAAAGTCTTTAATGACATCATGTATTAAATCATTTAAAATAACACTCAGTCACTCAACATCTTTTTACAATAAACTGTTTCACCTCTCACTTTGAAAACAGTAGCTGCCCACACTTCCGTGACTTCCTGCTGGTTTGGGTTCATGACAAAAAAGTGCATGCTGATGACTTATTGGGAAGAAATTTCAGACTGCTAAACATGTACGAGTGAATGAGTTCTATATATAAAAAAAACAGTTTTCTGTTTTTATGATGGAGGCTCCTTGGAATTCAGCTTGGGGAAACCATGAAGAACTATATAGAACATTTTTAAAACAGAACACTATGACACTGAATGGAAAATGCTTACATTATTTCCATAGTGAGCACTTTTCATGGTAAATGGTCTAGAGAACTGGTCCAGAATGCCAAAAAAAACTCAAATCTCATCCCATTGAAGAGCTTTTTCCCCTTCTCTTATAGTCACCATTTCAGGGAAGGGTACAAGTGACGTTCTTCATTCTTTTCTTCCCAGAGCAGTTTGACGGAACAACTTGACACTCATTTTAAGTTGTCGATTCTTAGTATAATAATCCTTCCTCTTAGTTTTGTTTCGTTACACTGTCTCCTAGAGAATCAGGAGAGAAAATATCAACATTGGAAAGGCTGGTTGGCAGTGCTTGGGATGCTGTACTTCAGCAATATATTATGGAATAGAAAATTTCAGTGCTGTATGGAGAGAGATAGAGCAGAATACCCTAAGTGTGCTCCTCCAATACAGAAACATCAGGTTTGATGTCTGTGTGGCACTCTGACACTTTGGCATTGAACATGACTTTGCTCTTGTGTGAGAGAGTTCAAAGGGGTTGAGCTTAGTGGTGTTTTCCTGCAGTTCAAGATGGGGTTAGTTTGGTTTACCAATGTTTCCGAATCTGAGGAAGTCAATGACAGGCAATGGGTTCATGACTGGAGGCAAGATGTATCACTTATCAACAAAAATAGCATCCTAATTAGCTGATGTGTCCAATTCTGTTAGATAATTCTACAGAAAGATATAACAAGATAAAAGTTTTATTTCTCTTCTGAAAAACACCATTGAAATGTTCTCCTGCAGGAGCACTATTTCTAACTGAAAGATAATCCTTTCCCTAAATAACGGAGACGACTGCTGATCTTCCATGACTGTAAGTAAGTCAGCTGCATTGATTATAAAGCCACACTTAGCTAAAGATTATCTGTGCTTCTCAGGCTCCCTGCCACTACCAATTAGAATTAGTTAGAGGTAGTGCAGTATTAGCTTAGTCACTGTCTGTTAGCTATGATCTACCTCCCATGCCTGTGTCAGTTAGCAGTAATCTATTCTCTTAGTCAATTTGAAGTCAAAAAGGCTATTACTGAGCTGATGACTTCAAAGTGAATCAACAGTGAGTCCTAATTAACATACATATCAGCTAAATTTGTTGAGCAGGTTGCAAATGAGCTTTTGATCGAGGTTAGTGGACATGCATACTGATACGACCACCAACAACCTGATATGAAGCTTTCACAGAAGGATAGTACACCATCAGACCCCAATGGTGCTTCACGGGGAGTCATTTTGACCCAGCTAATGTATAATCAGGGATTTAGCATTGGTTCATGTATGGCTAAGACGGCGATGCTGGCCATTGGGAGTGCTTTGGGCCATCTGTGGGCACCAGCTGGAGGTTGGAGAGGTCATTTCAGCCCTGACGTGGCACATCTCTCTGGAGGACACACCAGCTGCTGCTGGATGCTCACCGCTAGCACCCTTTAGTCTGAACCGCTAGGACGCTGCCCTCTGGCCCTGAGCTAGTTAGCATTCTGCTTGGTTTAGCAACGAGCTGTGCTGCCGTGTGGGCCTTTGGGCTATGACAGGCTATCATGAAGACCTTTCTGCCACAAAGCCCCACCATCCCCCCACCCGACACAATTCAACCTAACTGTCAGAACTGGCCAAGGTCAGGTACAGGCAGTGTTAGCGATGTGCATCACGCTGGATCCTGATCGGCTGGCTGGGTGCTGGTGGCGCGATGACATATCTCCCACACACAGTGTTCTTACCTCACTGCTCTGCTGATCTCTCACCGCTTCCACATATGAGGTCAGACTCATATTTAACAAACAGAATCAGTGTTGCCTTTTATAAGTCTTATAGACCATGAAGGGCTAATACGAGATATTTTACACACATCTGACTCTGGGTTTGCTTTAGGGAAGTGGTCATCACTGCAGTTTTGCATGCATAATATAGGATAATCTTTACAAAACTGTGGATTGATTGGCTGATTGGTTCTTGCTTACGCTCTAAAAAGAGTTTTTTCAAGTTCTTCTTTTCAGTTCCTCTCTGCCATTCTTCTTCATGCTCTTAGGCTCTTAGGACTGTTTTCCCTTTTGATTCTTGGTTCCATTCAATGGTTCCTCCTCATGCTCTTAAGGAGTTTTTCCTCTCGACTCTTGGTTCCTCGTAATGTTTTTTCCTCATGCTCTTAGGCACTTGTCTTGAGTACTTATGTCCACAACTAGAACCAATTCTGGGCTCATTTTGTGTTTACTTTCAAACACAAAAAATCTGTTTGAAGTGTTGATCAACTGCATAGTTCAATATGTCACTTTCTGGCCACAGGTTTCACAAATTGTGTGCACTAGCTTTATTAATTTGCTGCTTTTAATTATTTTCCTTGAATACAAACACTTAAGTGGGAAATCCCAGCCTTTTTGAGTAAATGGCATTTTGCCATTTGGCAGTTTTTTAGCCATGCAGGGGAAGCAGTCATATTGCCAAATTAAGCAATCATGCAAGCTTACACGTGGTGCTGGGAGCAAATAGCTTCTGTACGCGCAGTGGACTGCACCGGAGTTTGGAAGTGAACCCAAGACCGATTTCAAGAGGACCAGAGATCAGTTTTCTGGAGAAATCCTGGACTTGTAAACAACTTTTACTCTTGGCCAAACATACCAAACTCCCAGAGCAAGTGGGTGTTCCTGGGTCGGGAAAAAAGGTCTGGTGTGAAAATGCTCTTAGGAAGTTTCAACTTTTTGAGTCTTGGTTCTTCTCAGTGGTTTAGCAGGCTCTAGACTTTTTATAACTTTTTGTCAAGAGCGATAAAGTCACATGCAACTTCCACTGTATGAAAACAATGTACACAGCTTTAATAATTCATGTGAGAAGGACTTCCAGGGTTACAGTACAGTCATTCATAATCCCATGTGCCCTTCAAGAAAATGGATTTTGAAGTCATGAGTCGGGCAAGTCAGCAGTCTGCAAAATCCGCCGTACTTACTTGTTCATAAACAAAAGTCTAACCTGCTCTCTTCCTCTGCCTGCATGCCTATAGCACTAATCTCCCCTGAGCCCAGCAGTGGCAAAGCCACTCCAGAAATGGAAAACCTGTGTCTGACAACGCAGGAGGATTGCGATGGAATGCACAGCGTTCTTTTCATTGTGTTCAAAAGTGCTCCTCTACAGTCATGCAATTGTTCCATAAGCTACCCAGGAATAGCACTGTGTTAATATGCAAACATCTGATGTTTATGAGGTAGTTCCTTTTTTATGCTACCGTTGGCTTCCCGGCAGAACTGGTGCTGTATGATATGAATGTTCTACTATTGCTACATATCATAAAGTTTGCAGATGACACTACAGTCATTGGTCTTATGCAGGACAGTGAAGAGTCTGCTTACAGATGGGTTAAACAGCTGGTCCTGTGGAGCAGTCACAACAAATTCTACCTTTCTACTGAAAGTGAAGATGGTGAACTACAGGAGGAGCTACCAACCCCCTGACAGCCCTTACCGTCATTGACAGGACTGGCCATGAAGTCCTTCAAGTTCCTGGGAACAACAATCACCAGGGACCTAAAAAGGGTATCAACTCCAAGTCCAGCACCGGATCTACTTTCTCCAAAACATACTGCCACAATTACTTATGGAAAGATACATAGAAATCTCAGAACAGCCATCACAGAGTCTGTCGTCAGCACCTCAGTCATAGTCTGGCGCAGCTCTACCACCAAACATGATGTTCTCAAGCTACAGCATATCATCAGATCAAGACCACTGATGTTAACACTTGCAGGTTGACAATGACAGATGTGGTAGGATGTCACGTATAAGAATATCTTGGGAACATTGCAAGGTAGAGACTTTTATTTTGCCTGAAAGGGTAGTGTTGTGACATCAACAAGAACCACTTGCCTCTGATTGGTCGACAAGTAAGGAACACAGCCTCTGATTGGTCAACAAGTCAAGAACACAGCCTCTGATTGATCGACAAGTCTGTTTGGTTGACAAGTCAGGAGCACAGCCTCTAAATGTTTGACAAGTCAAACACAGCCTCTGATTGGTCAACAATTCAGGAAGACAGCCTCAGATTTGTCAACAATTCAGGAACACAGGCTCTAATTGGTTGACAAGTCAGGAACAACATGGAAAAATGGATAAATAATAACAGAAGACATTCAGTGTTGGATTTGTCGTTATGGCTTTCTTTTACAAAGTCACAGGTCAAGTCTGAATTACGAAACTTCTGAAAAGGATACGACTGCAGCAGAGTGCTCACTGGAATGGCTACTCTTCCAGGGAAAAGGTGAGTCTTTAGCGGGCAGCATTTCCAAGATTTATTATTTATGTATGACATTTTTGGATCTACCCACCTTGCTTGATCTACACATCTCCAGAACTAAGGAACATAACGTCTGAGCCCTGGTACAACCTGTTTCAGCTTGTCACCTCAGACAGAAGCTTCAACCTAATCAGGGTTAAAACCAGCCTGAGGCTTATGAACAGTTGTTGAGCTTTGTTGCTTGGCAAACACTTGTTGTACTCAACCATTCTTGATTGTTTTATTTATTTTACTCAGTATTCTATCTAGCTGCTGTAATCTGCACCTGTTTTATTAATGATTACATGTATGTATTGCATCAAATTCTCACTTTGTTTAATTGCACAACCAGGAGTACCCAGTCGGGATTTGAACCCATAAACTTCCAGCAGATAACTCATTGCCACTGGGCTACCAGCCACTCCTGCTTCTGCAGTGCACAAAAATATTGGCTGCCCACACTGCATTCGTGTTGGCCATTTGACCCCTATTATATTTCAGTTTGCTTAGAGCGGAATTAGCCAACCTTTATTGATTCAGCTCAGTCTTCATAATATAGGCAAACCCTGACTTTCTGAGTTTAAACTTTAATATATATATATATTTTTTTTTTTTGGTGCAAGCTGTGATTGTAATGCTGGCACATTATGAAGTTCCTGTTGTTTACTGCCTCTGCAACTGCTCATTTTTTTACCATCTGTCACATGCTGGATTTCACAATCACAGTAGATTTATCCTTTATTGTTATGCAGAAACTTGGTGGAGTTTATTCACTTAACAAGATGTTGAATCCACAGCGGTAAATACACTTAAAAGTGAATTGGGAGCTTCTGCTGTTTCTGCTCTGCGTGTGTTTACAGCAGAGAGGGGAAAGGTCAGATTTATTTATTTCTCTCTGTGAGAGAACAAGCTGACAAATGATAAATAAATGTGTTAAAGTAACTACAGGGTGGCTGTGTTGTGAGGGAGTGAAGCTGAATACAAGGGATGGAATCAACAAAACAAAACATATCATACAGATATGTAAATCTGTTTTTCTGCTCTCTCTCTCTCTCTCTCTCTCTCTCTCTCTCTCTCTCTCTCGCTCTCATCTGTCTTTCTCTCCGTCTCTCTCATTCTGTTTTCTCTTCAGAGAATTTGTCTTCCCCAAAGGGACTTCTGAGGCCAGATTCATGAAAGTTGTCTTAAGAAAATCTTGTGAAGTTTCTTAGTACAAACACTAAGAAGTTAATTAGCTCTTAAAAGCAGTTCTCAAAAAATACTTAAGAATTTTTTAAATATTCTTTCAAGATAATCTTAATTCACGGCAAAAACTGGTATGTTGTCAATGAAAATGATCTTAAATCTAATCAATAAATCTGATATTTCTCCTGTTGAGATTGTTTTAGCTTATTTCAAGATTAGTGAACTTATTTCCAAACATTTCCTACTTGCTGTAGGTGATTTTATTATGTCAATTTACTTTAAATTATCTGCCAATATAGTGAGTTAATTTTTCAGAAATGTCCAGAACATAAGAAATACAACAGATCGACTAGAATTACGATCGTTTCACTTGACGAGTGTTTCTGCAATGTTATTTTTCTTAAAAATTTCTTAAGAAAATCTTCATTGTTTTCTTATGTGGGCTACGTTGCATTTGATCGTGTACCGTAAACGACAAGAGATGCATTTTGAATTCGTATTAACTGTTATTTCTGTTTAATCGGCTCAGAGGACCAAAATGGAGGAGAAACATCAAACCAGGATGACGATTCATGAAAACAACAAGAGGCAGCATCCAAGTTTGATAAATTTAGATGCTGATCTCATCAACTCTTACCAACTAAGACAAGCGCGAGGCTATCATAAGGTTAAAAACACATATTCCATATTCATATTCCAACAACGGGTTAGAACAGCGACATTGTTCATATGTCACAGCACTGAGCAGACTCCGCCCTCACAACCCAGAGTGAATTTATCCACCTGTGACCACCCATTAGCCAGCAATCCAGCTCCAAATCACCCCAAACCCATTCAGCACTGTTGTATCACTGCTTTTAGCTTTCATGTTATATACAAAGAAAGTGAGTGACATGATTCACTCACTACACTCAGAGGAGCCATCTAACACCAGCCAGAGTGAGAGAAGCCAGCTCTAACATCCCACAACCCAGAAATACGATAGAGTAGAGAAATCCAGCTGTGACTAGCTGGTGTTTTAATTCTGTGATATACTCTGACATGGATGTGGTGGGAGTGATGGCAGTAAGGCGGTGTGAACCATCGCTGACCTGCCGAGCCAGCTAACATTTGCTGTTTGTACTAAGTTGACATTGTTGAGTTTAGCACCGTTGTTGGCCTCTTGTTTAGCATTTGTAAGGGGATCGCCGAGCACTCGTCACCAGACAGCTACTTTCCTGCCTAAATCAGGACTATTACAAAAACTGTGGCTGAGCTTTTCCACCTATTAAAAACAGCTCACCAGACACTTTCTCCCACTGTCCCATGCCAGATTGGTGAACTGTTCCACTGTTCGGTGAGTGTTTGTCACATGACCATAAACAAAAGTTTAAAACAGATTTTAACCAATCAGGAGCAAAAATCAGCCTTCAAACTTCAAAGAAATAATGATTTGACATTTATCGCGATATGTATCTATATCGAAAGATATGAATTTGGTTTATTGTGATAACATTTTTCGCCATATCGCCCACGAGCAGAACATTCACACTGCATAATGAGATTTTTTGAAATACATGAAGTCATAGGTCTTAGCTGGGACTTTGAGCTTCATTAAAAATGTTTCAGCTTCATCAAAAGAGCATGTAGTGGAGCACGGCAAGTGTTGCCTCATGAAAAAACAAACACAGAATCATTCAATCTATCACACTAATGTCTACGTCACAGTAGACGGCAAGCAGTAACAGCATAGTGTATTCTTTACCAAGAGGTGCCAAATAAATGCAAAAGGCTGCAGTAAGTCATGACCATTTCGAAAAAAGCAAGTGGAAAATATTGAAAACCTGAATTGAATGCGCTGAAAGAAGTAGGCATGAATAAAATATATGTGAATATATTACATCAACATAGTTTTGTTTTTGCTTTACTTACTTCTCAATTCAATAAATAAACATTTCTGCAGCAGCGCCATGTGTTGCTGACATAAGAGTGTCTCTGCTTGACAGTCTTGCTGCATGTTTAGAATATGTGGGAAAAAAGTAGCTGAAGGAAGCACACAATAGTTCTCAGTTTCACTTTTCTTTACTACCCAAACTTCATTTATTTATTCATCATTTAATCTTAGGACTTATTTTTCACTAACTACTATATAGTCAGTACACATTATGAATTATTCACCAATTCTTCACTATACAGTAACTGAAGAACTTTTGTATCTATTATGAATCATTCAGTATCTGCTATGAATCATTCATTATCGACTATGAATTATTTACCAACTTCTGTAAATGATTCAGTATTTAGAGGAACTTATTCAGTACATATTATCAATTATTCAATAACTGCTATGAATCATTCAGTATCTATTATGAATCAATCATTATCGACTTTGAATTATTTACCAACTTCTGTAAATGATTCAGTATTTAGAGGAACTTATTCAGTACCTATTATCAATTATTCAATAACTGCTATGAATCATTCAGTATCTACTATGAATTTTTTACTACCAACTTTTGATTATTCAATTTCTACAATGAATCATTCGGTATTTACCATAAATTATTAAATATCTACTATGAATTACTGAGATAATGACTATAAATGATTCAGTATCTACTATGAATTATTCAGTACCAATTATTAATCATTTAGTAACTATTTTTTGTTATTTTATATCTTCTATGAATCATTCATTATCGACTATGGATTATTCAGTACCTACTATAAAGTATTCAGAATTTAGAATAACTTGTTCAATAGCGACTATTAATTATTCAATAACTTCTATGAATAATTTAGTATCTGCTATGAATGATTTAGTAATTACTTTTACTTATTCAATGTCTATAATGAATCATTCAGTATTTATCATATATTTTTCAATATCTACTATAAATTATTGGGTAAAAACCGATTCATTTGTAGCAGTTACTCAATAAATCTTAGTAGATATTAAGGATACTATGAATCGTTCAGTATCTACTATGAATACTTTAGTAACAACTTTTAATTACTCCGTTTCTACAATGAATCATTCAGGATTTAACATGAATTATTAAATGTTTGCTATGAATTATTGAGTTACTACTATAAATGATTAGTTTCTGCCATGAATCATTCATTATTGACTATGGATTATTCAGCAAGTACTATAAATGATTCAGTATTTAGAATAACTTATTCAGTAGCTACTATTAATGATTCTATTACTTCTATGAATTATTCAATATCATGAATTATTTAGTAATTACTTTTATTTATTCAATATATATAGTGAATCATTCAGTATTTATCATACATTCAATATCAACTATAAACTATAGAGTAAATGCAGATTTAATTACAGTAGCTACTTAATAATTAATAGTAGATATTGATGTTACTATGAATCATTCACTACCTACCATTAATTATTCATTATTGACTATGGATTATTCAACTACTATAAATTATTCAGTATCTGCTATGAATTATTGAGTAAATACAGAACCATTTGTAGTAGTTGCTCAGTAATTCATAGTAGATATTGATGATGCTAGGAATCATTCATTACCCATTATGAATCATTCAATAACAACTTCGAGTTATTTTATGTCTTCTATGAATCATTCAGTATCCACTGCGAATGCTTCAATAAATACTATGAATTATTTAGTTTCTACTATGAATTGTTCATTGTGGATTATTCTGTTACCACTATGAATTATTCAGTATCTACTTTAATTATTCAGTAACTACTGTACATTGTTTAATAACTGCTCTAAAATGTTCATTATCTACTATAATCATTCAGAGTGTGTTATGAATTGTTTAATAATAACTATTAATTATTCAGCGTCTACTAGGAATTATTCAGTAGCTACTATATTGATGTTGATTTATCAAAAAAAAACAAAACAGGTTATGTATGTTAACACATTCTGTTCATTTTGTTGATGAGCATTGTTTCCTTCTCCATTAAGTAGCTTCGTCCAGCCCTTCAAAGACGCAAGCACCTCCGTGTAACAGTCAGTGATGCTGATCATTATTATGGTTAACTTGCTCAATGTATACATACCTGTAAAAGTCCTGAATCTCTGGCGTGTTTTCTGTGCAGATTTTGGTGCATGTGGGCTTCCTGACGGAGGAGTCCGGAGATGTGTTCAGTCCGAAGGTCTTGAAGGGGGGACCTCTGGGGGAGATGGTGCAGTGGGCAGATATACTGACTGCGCTTTATGTTCTAGGACACAACCTCAAAATCTCCATCTCAGTCAAAGAGCTACAGGGGTGAGTCAACTTTCTGCACTTCAGCATCCAGCCGGTCAACATGTGGACATGTGCTGCTATTCTTTACTTAACACTTCTGCTCTTTGTGCTCTTCATCCTTCTCGCTGTGAGAAATTGAATGGTGATGTTTAAAGGAGCTTTGTGAAAGGAAAGCACATGTTTTATGGGGCAGTCATGGGCTGGAGGTTAGGGAACCAGCCTCGTGACCAGAAGGTCACCGGTTCGATCCTCAGAGCTGACAGAACATGACTGAGATGTCCTTGAGCAAGACACCTAACCCCCAACTGCTGCGGCTTGTGCTGCCCACTGCTCTGGGCAAGTGTGCTCACTGCCCCCTAGTGTGTGTGTGTGTGTGTGTGTGTGTGTGTGTGTGTGTGTGTGTGTGTGTGTGTGTGTGTGTGTGTGTGTGTGTGTGTGTGTGTGTGTGTGTGTGTGTGTGTGTGTGTGTGTGTGTGTGTGTGTGTGTGTGCACGTGCGTGCGTGTGGTGTTTCGCTTCATGGATGGGTTAAATGCGGAGGTGAAATTTCCCCGTTGTGGGACTAATAAGGGTCACTTAATCTTAATGAACTTGGTAAAAATACATAGATGTTCTTTGTGACAGCGATAGATAGATAGATAGATAGACCTTGTTACTATGCTCATTGTCTGGTCAGTGGATCATACACAGCAGTGCTGCTGGAGTTTTTAAACACCTCAGTGTCAGTGCTGGACTGAGTCCACCAACCAAAAATATCCAGCCAACAGCGTCCTGTGGGCAGTGTCCTGCGACCACTGATGAAGGACAAGAGGATGACCAACACAAACTGTGCAGCAGCAGATGAGCTGTCGTCTCTGACTTTACATCTACAAGGTGGACTGACCAGGTAGGAGTGTCTAACAGAGTGGACAGTGAGTGGACACAGTGTTTAAAAACTCCAGCAGCACTGCTGTGTCTGATCCACTCGTACCAGCACAACACGCACTAACACACAACCACCAGGTCAGTGTTACTACAGTGCTGAGAATGATCCACCACCCAAATAGTACCTGGTCTATGAGGGTCAATAAGGGTTCTGACCACAGATGAATAAGCAAAAAGGGCTAACAAAGTATCAGAGAAACAGATGGTCTACAGTCTGTAACTGTAGAACTACAAAGTGCAGCTATACAGTAAGTGGCGCTGATAAAATGGACAGTGAGCGTAGAAACAAGGTATCATGTTTGCCTGATTGGTGTAGATTCTGCTCAGCCAGTTTGCATTGAAGTTTCTTAAGGTACTGAATAATAAGCCGTAGTATGTAATAAGCCTGGGATTTTAAGTGGTTCATGTAAGTGACCTTTGCCCCAGTGGTTTAATAAGTACTACATCAAAAGCCAGCTTGTCCCCATTGTTCCACCAGTCATGCATTGATTTATAATACATAGACACTCAGGAATAAGGAGATAAATATATCTAATCTATATTTCTACTGGTCAGTTTTTTTCCCTTTCTTTTCATGAATGTACCTCTTCACCGTTTCACCCACATCACTCCCTGATTGAATGCTCTCGAGCCCTTTGCTTGACCGCTGTCTTGGATGATTGTCGTGTTTTCCAGCGCAGTGTCCTGTCTGATGAAGGGACAGAATGCGCTGTGTGAACTCTCGTTCTGAAAGTCTCGCTGCACACCTGAGGCAGCTGATTCTACCTTCACTACAAATGGACAGTGGTTATTAACATCTGCATATCAAAGGCGTTTCTTACCATGCATGAGTTCCTACAGCTGTGATACCTGCTGGTGTTGGCGCTTCATGCTGGGGACTGTTTTAGCATACAGTCACTTTTGATTGGTCAGTGGGAGACAAGCTCTGTTGAAGACAGTCTGAAGGAATTCTGAGCCTTGCTTTATTATGATTTCTGTAAAGATTTCTATAAACCCAAGGCATTATTTGAGATAGTGAGCTAAAGTAATCATTTATAGGATACTTTCCATTGGGAAGAGCTTATCCCAAACCCTACGCCGGTGTTTGCACTTGTGAAAATAATACTTTTATTCATTGGTTTAATTTTCAAATAAAAACTTTGAAAATAGTTTTTCTTGCTCTACTGAAACACAAAGAGATAGGTTTAGTCTGTGGGCCGGGTCTTTTTGACCATGCCCCTACACTTAGAGCAGGAAGTGAGACTGCATCCCTGTCCCTTATGGCCACATGATAAGTAGTTAGATCTCATTGTTTTGTTCCAAAGTCTGAAAATCAGTGTGAAACATGAGGAATTATCACTACCAAAACATATATTTTCTTCAATTAAGTAAGAATGTTTTGTATTTGAATGAAAAATATGATAATTTTATATGTGTAGAGCTCTTCAAAGCTGCAGTTGCTAGTCATATACTGGCTAGTGTTTCGGAATTCTACTCAAAAACAAATTTGGTACAATGATCCATATATATAGATGTACGATAGGTATTTGTTTGACAGAGGGATAACAAGCTAACTTGTGGTGACTTTTAATTGCCTAGCCTAGCTGTTGGATATATTTAAACACTTAAAAATGACATTTTACACAGTTAACATAGTCCAACATTTATGACCAAATATGAATATTTTGATAGGAAAAACGTTGTGAAAGCTTCTATGGTAAACAATGAGGAATTGACGTTAAAATAAACCAAAATAAGCGTAATATCTGGGTATTATTATTATTGTTATTAGCTTACAGCAATAGTGGTCAAATATCACACATGCACACACAAACATCTTCCAAGCTGATTATCTTTGAGTCATGTGGGGTGCTGGAGCCTATCACAGCAGTCACTGGGCGGCTCGCAGGATACACCCTGGACAGGTTGGCAGTCCATCAAAGGGCAGACGCACACATTCACATCTAGGGGCAATTTAGAATGTCCAATTGACCTGACTACCTGTGTTTGGACTGTGGGAGGACAACCACGCAGACACGGGGTGACCATGCAAACTCCACACAGAGAGCACCCTGGTCACCCAGCTGGAAATCTAACCCAGGCCCTTCTTGTTGTGAGGCGACCCACTGCATGCTGCCTTAATCAAATATCAAATATCTTGTAATGTATTTATGTGTATATGTATACATGCAGACAGAATTGTCCATGTTGTCTTCAGTTCACTGGTCACTTAATTGACACGAGGACGCAGCTTATTCTCTTGTGTATCATTATTATGTTAATAAACCAGCATTGCATCACAAAAACCTACTAATTAAACAAGGTAATGTTACGTATAATAATGTCTAGATTCAGTTTCTATCCTGGTGCACTTGTATCTGTATTCCGTTTCTTGCTTCTTTAGTGCGTAATATGTAATAAAGTTCAGATCTGGCCTTCAGATGGAGGCTGGTGCAGGAGCACACCCGAAGAGGCAGCCTACACAACAAAAGAAGCCTTTCTGAAATTGCTTCTCTTTTTTTGCTGACTACAGTGCAGCGATAGACGGCTTTGGCCTCATGCCAGCCCTTTTGTTTTGATCTTTCTTTGAGAAGGACTTTGTGCTTTAGTGCCCTTTCAGAAAGCTGCTCATGTTGTGTTGGTGATGATCAGAAGGAGTTGGGTTGTAACTGATTCCACTGAGAGCAAACTACGCTCGCATACTTTCCCGAGCTAGCGCTTCGGCTCCGGTCCTGAGCGGCATGCGGTGTGAAAACGTGACAGGACGAATCTGTATTTCAGTCGTTTAAACCATGCTTATTTAGCTGCACATTGATTGCTATTGACCGGGAGGGGTTTGGTATGCCTTTGTTGTTGCCTCTGTGTCATCTTTTTTCCCCGCAAGTCAGCAGCGTTTTATATTCTGCTAACTGATGCAAGCCCCAGTCTAGCACCCATAAATCTGTCTGCTCAAGGCGGCTAACTGCAGCTAGCATGCTCCGTTTGGCTATCAAAGCAGGGCCAATACACTGTAAATCAGAATGAGGAGTCACTCTGCATCAAGAACAAGAGAGCCCCCTGCAGAGAGCCCCCTGTGGAGAGTTAATGCTTTTGTTTTGTTTAGATCCTCTTTAACAACATTTGAACACCTGATTTTTCAGCTTGATACTGATCATTTATAACCTTTCCCACATTTTGGAAGTGCTGCTGGGCTTCTACTGACCAGTTGACCAAAACATTAACACCACCTCTTTATTTCTAAACTCATTGTGTATTTTTTTTTCAGCTCCACTGACCACATATGAGCACTTTGTAGTTCTACAATTACAGGCTGTAGTCCATCTGTTACTCTGTATACTTTGTTAGCCCCCTTTTAACCTGGTGGTCAGGACAACCACAGAGCAGGTATTGTCACTGCTGGACTAAGAATAGCCCCCCACTCAAAACTATCCAGCCAACAGCGTCCTGCGGGCAGCGTCCTGTGACCACTGATGAAGGACTAGATGATGACCAACACAAACTGTGCTGCAGCAGATGAGCTGTCGTCTCTGACTTTACATCTACAAGGTGGACCGACAAGGTAGGAGTGTCTAACAGAGTGGACAGTGAGTGGACACAGAGTTTAAAAACTCCAGCAGCACTGCTGTGTCTGATCCACACCAGCGCAACACACACTAACACACCACCACCACGTCAGCGTTACTGCAGTGCTGAGCATGACCCACCACCCAAATAATACCTGCTATGTGGGGGTCCTGACCTTTGAAGAACAGGCTAACAAAGTATGCAGAGAAACTGATGAATCAGCCTTTGTTGAAAATGTTTCTAGATAGCACCAACAAGAGGGTTCTGCTATAGTTAAGCTTGTAAGAATAGTAGAACCCTTTTTGCTGCTGTAGAGAACCCATTTCAAAAGGTTCTATATTAAACCATATACAACACATTCTTCATCAGTCTGAAGAACCATTTCACCATGCGAAGAGCCTTTCAAGCATGCAAATGGTTCTTTGAGTGCTCATGGTTTAATACAGAACCACTGCCCTAATCAAAGAACCCTTGAATAACCATATTCTTCATGAGTGTATGCTTATTCCATGTCCCGAAAACTGGCCCTATCTGTCCAGAAATGCATCAGCATCATGCAAATATGTTTTATTAAGCAAAAAAATAGAAACAAATATTTTGAAATGATTTTTAAACATTTTACTTTTACCAAATAGGTTTTTTTTTTACAAATGGCAAGCAATAAAGAAGTAAAGACAATCTGAAGGAGAGGGTTAACATGCCCGCTGTTGCTTCGCTTTTAAATAGCGTCAGCCCTGTTTAGCACTAGCATCTGTTAGCGGAGGCGCTAGCCAGAGCACAAGAAATGAATCATTAGAGGTGGGTGGCCAACCGGCAGGCGAGCACCAGCATCACTCACAGCTAAATGGAGCGGCGTCCGTCGGCTTTGCTTTATGGGGGCTGATATGGAGGTGTACAGGAAGTTGATGGTATTAGTTATTCATGGCGTGTTATAGCCGCTGACAAGCCCATTCTCTGGAGACGAATAGCAGCCTTGTGCAAGCCCCTCGGATGGAGTTATGGAGAGTTATGGGAATACATCAGCACAAACAGAGCAAAGCTGGACAGCCTTCACACATTTAGGGCTAACTTGGGCCAGCGCGGGGAAGGTGAGAGAACACGGAGATTGAATATTTGCAGCGTCTTGCAGATTTCGGCACAGCTTTTTATTCAACACTGCAGAAGCTGTTGGACCTCCATCAACACTGATAGCGAATGTAAATCCTCTAGAGACTGAAGTCCCAGATATGAATTTCGCTCTTTCTGGTGTACAGAGTAGCCTAAACCAATAAGTCCTGTTGTTACACTGGCATAACAAGTCAAGCAGAAGTAAAAGTTACTACAAAAACAAACTTAAGTGGTCTAAAAACTCCTGGAATACCGGGTTCTGCAGTAGAACCTCTTAGAACATTCAGCATCTATCAGAACAGGAAGTTTGTTAGACTCTGTTCTTCTCGTTTTGGACCATTTTGGTCCCAAATAAAATGCTGAACTGTGAAGTGAGAGGTGTGTGCAACAGTAAGTTGCTATATTATTCAATAAAATGTCAGTGTCAGTTGAAATGTTACACCAAAGTGAAGAAACCAACATGTAAACTGGTTTTATTCACAGTTTAAAGTATTTCTCATTGTCAAGAAAATTAATTTTATTAAAAGCTTAACTGTCTTTATCCAGTTCTACTACACTCTCAAACATAAAGGTACAAAACTGTGACTTGGGCAGGACCCCTCTTGTCACTGGAGTGGTACCCTCAAGGGTACGTCTCAGTACCTTTATTCAGGGAACATAACTATACTGTAATCCATAGATTTTGTGTATGTATGTGTATATATATATATATATATATATATATATATATATATATATAACCACTGGGATAGGCTCCAGCACCCCCCACGACCCTGAGGGAGAAGCGGTTTAGAAAATGGATGGATGGATATATATATATATATGTATGTATGTATGTATGTATGTATGTATGTATGTATATATATTATAGTTCTATTAGCTCCAAACTGTAAGGGGGAGGACGCATACGCTGAGATAAGCGAGATTTATTATGGGCAAATCCAGGGTCATTGTCAAAACAGTCCAGGATCAAAGAGCCAACATGGAGAAAACGGGGTTCAGACATGACAGACCAGAATACAATGAACAACACAGAGATTCAAACGAAGCCAACAAACAGAACGATACATCGAACAAAGACCGGCAAACACAAGAGACAAACACAGGGCTTAAATACACGGGACAATGAGGGTCAGGTGAAAACAATCAGGGGCGGAGTAACCAAACAGGGGGCAGGACTTAAACCAAAACAAACGCACATGGACAAACCAAAACAAAAAGGCACATGGAGTGGGAGGAGCCAATCGTGACACAAACACCTGTCTCTTCTCCAGGCTTCTTATTTTAATGTTCTGTTTTAAAACATTAGGTTATAAAAAGGTACAAATACATGCTTTTCATGTGGAAAAACCTATTCAAGGTGCACGATTGGACCCTAAAACCACTTTTTGAAGAAACATTTACATTGTTTGTTCATTGATGAGCAAAAAAATGACCTGCACAGAACCTTTATTTCTAACAGTGTAATGGCATTTGATGAGATAGGGTCACTACTCTTGAAATATGAGCTTTTTTTGGATATGATTTTTCTATAAGTTCATTCCCATTGCTATTTCTCAGTTATTGTGGATTTTTCTACATGTCTGTTCATTATTGAGCATTTCTTAATTTCCAGAGCTTCTAATGACTTCCTTTAAATGTCAGAGAAAGTCAGAGAACATCCTTTCATTTTTTGAATTTCCAGTCAAAACAGCCTGTGGGTACAAGTTGTTCATTTTTTCTTAACATCAGAAAAAGATTAAAACATATATTTAACAGAAATGTACACTTTGAGTGTTTCAAAGAAAGGGCGGTACGGTGGTGTGGTGGGTAGCGCTGTTGCCTCACAGTAAGGAGAGCCTGGGTTCGATTCCCCGGCCGGGTGATCAGGGTCCTCTCTGTGTGGAGTTTGCATGTTCTCCCTGTGTCTGCATGGGTTTCCTCCGGTTTCCTCCCACAGTCCAAAGACATGCAGTCAGGCCAATTGGATGTCCTAAATTGACCCTGGTTGTGAGTGCCTGTGTCTGTCTGTCTGTCTGCCTGCCCTGCGATGTACTGGCGACCTGTCCAGTGTGTATCCTGCCTTCTGCCCGATGACTCCTGGGATAGGCTCCAGCAGAAACATACAGGCATAAGGGATGTGGAATGTTTAACTTCAACTGCAAAAAATAATTATAAATGTCCAAACCTGAACTGAAACATAATTAGAAGATGTATATGTACTTGTGTTTTGGATGGAGTTGAAATCTTTGTCTTTATATCCCTTATTTTCAAAACCTGTGGTGATCATGCACTGATCTTTACTTACAGTCAGCCGAGTAGCTTCCCTTGCCAACTGTTGACCAACTGTTGTCTCGCTAAAACACAACCAGATTGAGCTACAAAGATGTGGACAGAGTTGTAGAGTATTTCTGAGTCCCGGTCCCGCCTTATATTTGGCCTCTGTTCTTAAGAAGAAATGACTTCTTGAAACCCACTTATGCAGTTTTCACGAAGATTCTGACCTTCACCCATGTTTTCTTATTTGAGATTTGTTCTTAGGTAAGAACAGAATCTGCACACACTCAAGAGCACAAAGGCGTGAACAAGTCTGTGTTTTAAGAACACAGCATGAATCTGAAGTAGACATTTTATCAGAACCTTTCTCAAGGACACATCATTTGGTGTTTTTTCTCAAGGACACATCATTTGGTGTTTGTTCCAGTGTAGCTTCAGAGTGTAGCTTGACTGATATGGCACAGTCGGTTTCTGTAACACACGTTAACAATCTGGACACCAGTCAGATCATTTGCATAAGGTTTGTCCAGAAGGGGAGAAAGCAGAGACAGCAGGGTGAGCATGTATAGCCACATTATAGCACATTATGTATTATGTTAATTATACAAAAAATGAATCAAGTAAAAAAAAAAAAAAAAAAGCAAATCATTTTGCATGACATCACCGTTCATACTAAAATTTCGGGACCTTCAATTTAAAACACCTTTACGCATCCCTGGAAGCACCTGTGGGTTTCTTCAGATCTACAGCTTGATTTTCTCCTCTCTCTTAAAGATGAAAGCTTTAAGTGCTTTTTATCTGATGGGGGCAGTTTTGGTGTCTACCAGGTGTTCCAGGTGGTTGTTAGGAGTTCCGTTCTCTCCGTTTTTTGCCTTATTTTTCTAATCTAATCTCCAGAGGTGGGAACGCTCTCACGGTTGGCACCAGCGTCCTCGTTCTCATCCTCCCACTGCCACTCTCGTGCCTCACGTCCGTCCGAGGAGCTCGGGCTTTGCATTCCGCCCCTTCCCCACTCGCGGCTCTCTCCCCGGCGTCCTCGCTGACGTTCACTGCCGCTGAGTGTTCGGCCTCCACCTTTCTGCCGGCTCTCTCGGCAGTCATCGTCGGGACCCAGGGGGCGGGCGCATGCCACAACAATTAATCATTTTTACATAATCAATTAAAATACAGAATCCATGGTACCCAGACAACCATGACAGACATATGGGTACACAAAGAGTAGAGCACATGTGAAAAGGATATGAAAAGAACTACTGAAATTAATTTTAAAAAATGTTTAAAACCATATTTGAAGATAATTCATGATGATTTTTTGGGTGCATAGGATTAAAATAAAAACTAGGTCAGCCAACTGAAAATAACTGCTAGTTTGAATTGAATTTAGGTGACAACAGAAACCAAAATGACTGAACTGAACAACATTTACAGAAAAGGCCGCAGCATGATGGTGAATATATGAAACTGAAGGCTTTTTTCTGACAGCTTCTTATTTGAGTTTTCTGTTCCACCTTAAATGGTGCAGCAGTTATATTCTGCTGCAGCATTTAAGGTGGAACAACAATTTCCAATACCAAGCTGGCGAATATCAAGTCAACGCCAGCTTCATGGTGAATCTTGAGCTTGTTTTACCTGCAGAAGCAGTTCAAAGTGGTTGAACAGGGACAGCTGTTTCTTTTGTTTTGGTGTCATGATGAATATGGTCAGTTCAGCTGGGCAGTTTCTCCAGTAAGACTAGAATTTAAATGCTGAATGAAAGCACATTGATGCTGTTGACGCTTCACTTGTTTCCAGCATATGGAGGCAAACCTCAGCACTAACGCTTCACTTGTCTTCCGAAATAAAAGAAACCGAGCATAAGCACAGTAACAGACATCTGACCACGTTGTTTATTTGAGCTTCGGCAGGAGACGAATCCATTCACATGAAAAATAATCAACTGTATAGAAACACTGCAGATGGCAGTTAAACTCTCTCCAAATTTCTTCTACTGAGTCTCATGTCTTTCCGGGTCATAAAGTCCGAGTCAAGTCAGAGGCTAAGACATTGGTGTTGAAGCCAAAGTCAAGTCCCAAGTCTTCCTCGATTTTCTCCAGCCTAAAGTCATCAAATATGTGACTTGAGTCCCAGTCATATGACTTAAGTCCACAACTCTGCTAATACAAGGACTAACTTGTACTTAAACATCATGTTAACTGAACCTTAAATATAGGAATGGTGGTCTATGAGTTTTGCACCGCGCTATCTGAAACAAAGTCGTTACTATGTTATTCGAAACAGTGATTCCAAACTTTCGAACAGTAGTGCAGACGTGAGTACAGCTAAAAATATCTTTTGAAGCTGCGCAGAGATGAAAATCCATCAACATTTCACTGAAGTGCTTGAACTGAGGAAACGAAAGTAGCTTCTACCAACTTCTGCATATAGAACTCCGTGAATGGGGGTGTAGTGACACCCCTGGAGGAACAGCAGGTGTGTAGATGGTTTGGTTTTGACACCAGTCGCTTGGGAGTGTTTGAAAGAGATGTTCTGTAGAAAGCAAAGTCGTCCAACCTGCCTCAAAGCCACCAGGTGTCTACAGAGCTTCTTGTTGTGCTTTTTAAAGTGTGGCACACTCCCAGGCATACGAGGAACAAAGGCAGTGTGTAGGGTTGTGTGTACACACTGTGTCTGTTTGTAAGTGTGCTGGAGACCAAGTTGAACTTTGGAAGAACTCCTTAGATGCAGTACTTGTGTTTTCATGTGGGTGGAGAATGACATGGTGATAGACGGAAGGTGAGATTGCATATGCACCTCCTAGCTTTTAGGGTTTTGGTGAAGGTGGTGCTGAGGGGGCGTTGGTGCAGAAGTTGCTGTCAAGTGCAAATTTCTTTGACTCTTCTCTAAAGATTTCCTTTACAATTCCTCAGCTTTTTTAGCCTGTTTGTTGTCTTGCCTCTCGTCTTCAAGGCTGCCAGAACTCGAAGGAAGGAATATTGGCTCGTAGAGTGCTCGTCTGACATGGTATTAAAGCCGTTTGAGCTGTCAGGGGAAGGTGTGTGCTCCCTCTTTGATTTGGGATCCGATGATGCTTCATTGATTTACTGTGGTTAACCTGCCATGGAAGTTTGTTGGTTTTAGATCTTTAACTGTTGAGTCATCCAAAACGTTTCCTGGTTCCTCTGCACTCACGGCTCTTTAAGGGCCACTGTTAATAAAAAATAGACTTCAAAAATGAAGTTAATAACCTGGAATAAAATTGTAATATTTTGAGAATGTGACATTAAAGCGGAATATTACTAGGAAAAGTCTCAATATTGTAGCTAAAGGCTTTGCAAAAGGAAGGTACTAACTTCCTCATGTTAAAATGAGGGATGTTGAGGAGTTGGTAAAGTTATACTTTTATAAATACATTCATCAGTAAATAAAACCTCAGTCTCCTGGCACATCATCAACAGGTTGTTATCACCATAAATATGCTGAAATGTTCAAAAAAGATGTGGTGACTGGCTTCACAGGTCTCGGAGGAAGTCTGTGCTAGCCTTTGCCCTACTAGCGTTAGTTGTATTGTGTGACTGGGGGTCAGGGGGCTGAAACATCCATGCAAGAACCCGTGTTTATAGAGAAGGAAAAACAGAAGGTCTTGGAGGAAATTGTCTCTATTGTTGTAGGAGAAATCGCAGGCAGTGGACTTTATTCTTGAAATACTAAGATTTTATTCTATGATTTTACTCTTGAAATATTAGTTTTATTCTATAAAGTTTACATTTATTTGCAAAATATAATTTGAGCTTAAAAATAGAACTTTGGTCTTGAAATATTATGATTTTATTGTCAAAATATTAACTTTATTCTCAAAATAGTATAACTTTATTCTAAAAATTATGGCTATATTCTTGTCATATTATGACTTCATTCTTGAAATAAAAATGTCCTGTGGATGGTTCTGAAAGAACCTTTTTGAAAGGGTTCTATATAACACCCAAAAAAGTTCTTCTATTGTTACAATGTCAAGCTCACAACAGTAGAAGAAACCTTTTGGTTGCTAATAGAACCTTTTTCAAAAAGGTTCTGTATAGAATCATCCACAACACGTTCTCCATCAATTTGAAGAACTCAAGATGCAAAGAACCCAAAGGGTTCTATCAGGTGTTTCACCACATCCATTTTTACACCCACACCAGTGTATAAATGAGTTAAGATTTCTGTCTCGTCTGTGCTGGACTGTAACGTCTGCACTGCTAAATCAACAAGTTGTCAGATTGCAGCAATGCTGGGATTTTTCATCCTAACTTATACTAAGTGACATTGCTATGCTTGGAGCATTACACTGCTGGACAAGAGCAGGTAAACTATTCAAAAAGTGTATATACACCGATCAGGTATAACATCATGACCACATCCTTGTTTCTACACTCATTGTCCATCTTATCAGCTCCACTTACTGTATAGCTGCACTTTGTAGTTCTACAGTTTCAGACTGTAGTCCATCTGTTTCTCTGATACTTTGTTAGCCCCCTTTTACCCTGTTCTTCAGTTGTCAGGACCCCCATGGACCACCACAGAGCAGGTACTATTTGGGTGGTGGATCATTCTCAGTAATAATGGCATGGTGGTGGTGTGTTAGTGTGTCTTGCGCTGGTCTGAGTGGATCAGCCAAAGCAGTGCTGCTGGAGTTTTTAAACACCTCAGTGTTGCTGCTGGACTGAGAATAGTCCACCAACCAAAAATATCCAGCCAACAGCGTCCTGTGGGCAGTGTCCTGTGACCACTGACTAGAGGATGACCAACACAAATTGTGCGGCAGCAGATGAGTGTTTACAAACTCCTCAACTTCATCTTCAGACATGCATGATCTAATTACTTAGCTACTAAATATTTTGCCATCATTTATACAGAATATAAAGTTTATATCACTATTAGAAAGTCTAGTCTAGCTAATATGAGGCTCACCTCCTCCATATAAACAAAAAAGAAAGATTTTTATTAGTTTTTGGTATTTTCAATGTAAAACAAGTACACACACACACACACACACACACACACACACACACACATTTTCTAAGCCGCTTCTCCCTCAGGGTCGCTGGGGGAGCTGGAGCCTATCCCAGCGGTCATCAGGCGGAAGGCAGGATACACCCTGGACAGGTCGCCAGTCCATCGCAGGGTGTAATACAAGTAATTAAGAATTAAAATTTACTCAAATTTTCAACTGATTCCCAAATCACACTTACACAAAAATAGTGCCTGTCATGCAGTAGAGCATCCTGCTCTTGTAGTTTCTGCACTCATTTGGCAGAAACTGTGTCACACCACCTCTTCTCTTTCTCGACTCAGCTGTGACACCCTGTGCGATCTGAAACATGCTTTTCTATCTAAATAACATCTTTGAAAATGTGATAAACTCAGAAATCAAAAATCAGCTCAGTTCAGAAACTACAACAGTGCATTGCTCAAGCTTCATTTTTGCACATGACAGGCCCTTCATGCATTTCATTTACAAACATGAACGATTTCTGAACTTTAGCTACTGGAAGAAGGCCTGTAACTAATGAATAAACCACACACTTCTGTTAACTGGACATACAGCTTCACACAGAAGTTATCTAATTATTTACCTCCACGATATTTTATTATCACATATACTTACTGGTCAAAACGTAAATCTTCTGGTTTATGTACATGTACTGACATTGTACAAATCAGTATTTATTAAAGAAATGGTTTGTTGTAAATGGGCAAAAAATGGACATTATAAATTACATGAACGGTCAGTTTCAAAGTCTGATTTGTCCACAACTATTAATGGTCAGTTGATTATTTATTATCATAGTTATTATAAAGTGTTACCCAGTTCATTTATAACACAACTGTAACAAGCTAAATTCTCGTCACAAAAGGACACAATTTTTGTGCACCTAATTAAAAGAACCTGCTTGAATCCACACCAGGGGGATCTGTTCTGTTAGATTTACTTTCATGTTGGTAATGTATGAAGTATATTCAGTGCTGCTGCCAAAAATGCGCCAGTGATATTTGTGCACTTGTTTAAACTTGTGTCTTGTAATAGCGACTAGCTAACTCACATACTTTAAAGCATGTGGGTTTGCTCACAGAAGGCCTGCTGATGTCTGTAATATTAGTTGATTTTTATTTAATAAAACCATTTTGCTTGTTGAATTCATACTCTGGTGGTATTGCAGTAATACTCTTATTTCAATTTTAAGTTTTGGTTGTAAATAAAGGGCTTTAAGTTTTAAAACATTGGAAATTTGTAAAAAAAAAAAAATCTCTGTGGTATTTAGGTAGGCATAGCCAGGTAAGCTCACCCATCGGTTAGGCCTTCATTAATGGACTGAAGGCCTTACATGTTAATAAACTACTGACATAATTAGGGACTGACAGTGGAAGCAACTGGTCAACCAATCATGTTTTGATTTAGAATTGGACCAGTTTTATGAGAAAAACATCACTCTGTGCCATATGGAAGTTCTAGATGTATCACATTTGACCGACCAAGTTTAATAGTGGTGGCAGCCCTATTCCATAAAACATATGAAATGCATCTTACAAGCTATAAGTGTTTGTGTTTAATCTAGACAGCTAATAACAGCTTTAGCTTAATGCTAACATAATACTGAAAACACCATAGAAGTTAGCATTATAATAGAGGTGATAGGTTTTTTATTGATGGCCTGAACTGACACCTTGGCTCCAACAGTCATATATTTTGGAGGACTTTGAGGGTTCTTTGGCCTGCTAAAGTAAGAGATGGCCATTGACTTTTCACAAGCTTTGTTGAAGCAGATGCATGTAGAGAATAATCAAACCTTACTTCAATCATTTGCTCACTCCCATTAATTCTTTTAGCCCTATTTTTGTAGCAAGGGCATGTAAATACCTACTAAATAAATAAATAAATAAACATCTCATGATGCTAGATGCAAAGCTTTCCTGGGCGTTGCCAATGAGATAACTGAGACTAAAGCTCTCCTGCTGAGGATGTATGCATTTATTCATGTGTGGAGAAAGAAAAAAAACCTCAAGGCTTTTTTTATCTGCTTAAATCAACACATCACTCAGGTCATGGCCAAACACAGCACAGTGTGTGAAATGATGCTGTAGAGATGACTGCACATGCTGCTGTAACATAAATTATGCCTGATGCTTTGTGACAAAGTGCCTAATTAAAGATGAGGATGAGGAAAGCGTGATGTTTTTGTTGCTGTTTACGAGGTCAGAGTGAAAGATAACACCCAGCTCGAAATCTGAAATGAGCGGCCGGGTTTGACGGCGTAAAAGTGGGGAAATCTCACCCCCTTCTGCGAGTCTTATTCCATCCCACAGAGTTCAATTTGTCTTCTTCGCTTTAATTCCTCTCCGCTCTGCTCCATTTTTTTTTTCCTTATTAGCGATATGGCACAGATGGATTAGCGATCTTCATTGTTTTTGACTCTTCAAAGGAATAGTTGTGTAATGCTGGCGGGGTGGCGATCAGATGATGAACCCCGGGCAGATGGTCTATGTCGGCCTGCACTGCTGCACAGTGTTGGCGATGGTTTTTGCAGGTGTTCTGGGAAAGCGAATACAGTGTATGTTCACAGTAATGAGCACAAGAGCGAGTAGCAGTAATAGCAGAAGCTAAGGTTGTTCAGGCACCTGGCTATTTGCACATTGTCGCTGTCATGATAATATCCTGATGATCTGAACTAGAAATAAAAAACTGTTCCTAACTTTGATCTATGCTAATATAACAGGATGTAATTCCATTTCAGTTTGGCGTGTTTCTCCATTTATTACGTAATGTTAATGTAATATTCATATAAGAAGGGACAAAAATACAACAAGGTCTTGGTATCACAATGATACAAAGTATGGATTTGTGTTTGTTGAACAGACAAAACAATTAGTATCTGTATTTGGATATAAATGGAAAGTATTCGTGGCTTATACAAAAAAATGGGTATTCGTTTGAAACTGTTTATAAGTGGGCATAACTAAGAAAGCTCGTAGCAGTCATTGTTAATATCGTCCCCTTGGAATTTTAATGTTTTATCTGTGTTCTGAGCAGTTTTGAATACATAATGAACTTTAAAGACACCATGAATATATTCTAAATGTATAGTATCACACACACACACACACACACACACACACACACACACGTTTTCTAAGCCGCTTCTCCCTCAGGGTCGCGGGGGTTGCTGGAGCCTATCCCAGCTGTCATTGGGCGGAAGCCAGGATACACCCTGGACAAGTCGTCAGTCCATTGCAGGGCAGACAGACAGACAGACATACACAATCACACACACACTCACACCCAGGGGCTATTTAGCATGTCCAACTGGCCAGACTGCATGTCTTTGGACTGTGGGAGGAAACCCACGCAGAGACGGGGAGATCATACAAACTCCACACAGTTTCTGTGCTTTCTATGACATTTTTAGGACATTTATTTTTATTATTTTTTTTTTTCCATATAACTTTTTTCAGGACAAATCATATTTTTTTCTTATTCAGAAAACCATTTTGTCCAGTTCAGAGGTCAGTTGAAGGTAGAAACCATTAGTTTAGGTTATTTTTAGGTCAGACAGCAACGGGCTACTGTAATAAACTGTCAGAGCCAGGTCAGTGTAGCAGGTCAGTCTAAAGGTCATATGAGGTTTTGTGGTATATCAGCTATATCATGTGGCTCCAATTCACCCAATTGTCTTATATTGGGAGAAAAAAGAATGAGAATGAATGAATGAATGAATCTTTATGCTGTAATTAAGAGCCCATAAATTCTAATGTTTTTTGTATAATTACCTTTATAGATTAAAATTTATAAAACCTTTATATGGAACCTTATCATTTCAAGGGCATGGTCAAATTTAACAACCAAAAGCAAACACTGCTATAAAGCTACATCCAGATGTATAAAGAGTGAATTTTTTTTTATTAATTATTTATTCATCCACCTGAATTGAACATTGAAGAGGACACGTCCCCCCCCCCCCCCCCCCGTCTCTATCCCGGCCTCCTAAGTCTATGCCTATGCTCAGGAAGGACACATGCATACGTGCAGTTTTGGCTGTTTTGTAATTAAGTTGTTTTTATTTATGTGATCTCTGCTCTGAACATAAAGTCTCATAACAGAATCCCTCTAGAGCCACTCTCTCTCTCTCTCTCTCTCTCTCTCTCTCTCTCTCTCTCTCTTGTCTTGCTCTAACTCTCGCTCTCTCATTATCTCTCTGTATGTCTTTTTTTCCCCTCATTGAAGTGGCACTTCTGCATTTGTGCGCCGCCTCTTTAAGAGCCGCTCTGCGATCCTCTAAAAGCATTAAAACGTTTTAATGGCACGCTCTCATGCCACATCGAGCTCCTGATTGGCTGCTGAAGTGGTAGCACACTTTAATTGGTCACTGAGGGGCTGATTAAACGAAGCAGGAAAGAAATCACCTTGCAGCCCGGGCCACTCCACAGTGATGGCCTGACACAAGACCCGTCTGCCCAAAACACCACCCGTCAGTTAAGCTGCAGTGCATGCTGGATGCATAGCCACTGTGGAATTTCTACAGCATTTTTAAGACTTAAGTTGTCAGAAGCAGCAGCCAGCATGTGCGTCAGCGAGGCGGCAAAGCGTGTGTCAGCAAGGCAGCTCACCGTTCACTGTAAACACTTTGCTCACTGTAAATACATTAATAGACATGTTTGTGCAAAATCAACATATGGCACGTTGATTATCGGGTTAAAAACGCCAAAAAAATTAAGTATTGTGATATAAACCGAGTCTGTTCTACAGTTTCTCATTAGGCTGAATGAATAACTGACTCTAAATGTAGGTATTGTGATATAAACCGAGTCTGTTCTACAGTTTCTCATTAGGCTGAATGAATAACTGACTCTAAATGTAGGTATTGTGATATAAACTGAGTCTGTTCTACAGTTTCTCATTAGACTGAATGAATAACTGACTCTAAATGTAGGTATTGTGATATAAACTGAGTCTGTTCTACAGTTTCTCATTAGACTGAATGAATAACTGACTCTAAATGTAGGTATTATGATATAAACCGAGTCTGTTCTACAGTTTCTCATTAGGCTGAATGAATAACTGGCTCTAAATGTAGGTATTGTGATATAAACTGAGTCTGTTCTACAGTTTCTCATTAGACTGAATGAATAACCGACTCTAAATGTAGGTATTGTGATATAAACTGAGTCTGTTCTACAGTTTCTCATTAGACTGAATGAATAACTGACTCTAAATGTAGGTATTGTGATATAAACTGAGTCTGTTCTACAGTTTCTCATTAGACTGAATGAATAACTGACTCTAAATGTAGGTATTATGATATAAACCGAGTCTGTTCTACAGTTTCTCATTAGGCTGAATGAATAACTGACTCTAAATGTAGGTATTGTGATATAAACTGAGTCTGTTCTACAGTTTCTCATTAGGCTGAATGAATAACTGACTCTAAATGTAGGTATTGTGATATAAACTGAGTCTGTTCTACAGTTTCTCATTAGGCTGAATGAATAACTGACTCTAAATGTAGGTATTGTGATATAAACTGAGTCTGTTCTACAGTTTCTCATTAGACTGAATGAATAACTGACTCTAAATGTAGGTATATAAACTGAGTCTGTTCTACAGTTTCTCATCAGGCTGAATGAATAACTGACTCTAAATGTAGGTATTGTGATATAAACTGAGTCTGTTCTACAGTTTCTCATTAGGCTGAATGAATAACTGGCTCTAAATGTAGGTATTGTGATATAAACTGAGTCTGTTCTACAGTTTCTCATTAGGCTGAATGAATAACTGACTCTAAATGTAGGTATTGTGATATAAACTGAGTCTGTTCTACAGTTTCTCATTAGGCTGAATGAATAACTGACTCTAAATGTAGGTATTGTGATATAAACTGAGTCTGTTCTACAGTTTCTCATTAGGCTGAATGAATAACTTGAATGGGATTATTCAGTCAACAGTCACTATCAACCTATCAACCACTGAGAAAGATGGGACTGTGTTCACCTAATATCAGTGTAAATAAGCTCAAATTAAAGCTAACGTGTACTTTAACATCAGTTGTCTCATTTCAAAACAGCAAAAATTGTATGCAGTGATTCATAGACTGTAAATCTAGCTTATGGTGCTCAGTTCTATGACAAAGCCAGATGCCTTTCCATAAGCAGATGAGTGCACACTTAAGTGCTGCGTGGCACAGTCAGCGTAAAAAATACGCTGGGTGTCATAATTAACTCTTAAACCGACAGCCATGAATAGATGAGTTTATTAAAACGAGGGAAGAGTACCATGGGGCGCCATACGGCATCCGCTCCCAGGGCAAATTAAATCCTTTTGGCTTGTGCTGAACAGGCTCTCTGCCTTCTGTGGATAATAGAATTGCATCATGAAAATAAGCCACGATTTGAAGTCAATTAGATTCCCCAGAGCACAAGAAATATAGCCGCTCTCACAGCAGAGACAGCCAGGTGATGTATCTGTTATATACACAGGCTCGCAAAGCAGCCACAGAGCTGTAGAGCAGGACCGAGACAGAGAGACAGAGGAAAACTCGCACATACTGAGAAATTAGAGTTACTATAGTAACTATAGGACTGACAGTGAGGACGTCTTCCATTTCAGTTCATGTTGAGCTTGTTTACCTTACAGTATGACTGTAGGAGCAGGACTTGTATTACTGATTTACTCTCTCATGGTCTAGCTTTATTTCTCTCTCTCTCTCTCTCTCTTTCTCTCTCTCTCTCTCTCTCTCTCTCTCTCTCTCTTTCTCTCTCCTCTCCCATTTTCACTCTTGCTTGTTTGTGCCCTGTCTTTCTCTTCCTTTTCTTTTTTCTCTCTCTCTTAGTTATTCACACCAAATCAGTGTGTTGTTTTGTCTGTACTGCAGTGTGAGCTGTGTGTGTGGATGTTTGAGCAGTAAATGACCGGGCGAGGCTGCAGGCCGCTCTGTTTAAAGGAGGATTCAGGCTGTTTGTTGTTGGTAAATGTTTCATGTTTCTTTCTGTAGCCCGGCATTGTGTCTCTAATTTACAGTTAACATTAAAGCTACACAGAATGTACAGTTATGTTTTCAGCAGACAGCGTTCTCTCACTACAATACCCACCCATTTTGCAATACCAAAATGATCCATTTTGCATACCAAATGACCTTTGGGAATACCAAAGTAATCACCAATTTCTGAAAGCAATCTTAAAATGAGATTACATCTTACATTTTGTAAATATAGATGTTTTAATTATTGGCATTAAAATATTTCAACAGCAGGAAACAGACAACGAAAAGAAAATGTAGGAAAAAACATTGTTTACAGATTTATCTTCAAGTCCAACTGAAGAATTTGATCGCTTACTTTGGAAAATGTTGCTAAAAATCCATTTAAAGTCATTAAATCATGCAGGCTTATTTTATTCATTTAACATGATTTTAATCATTTCACATAAATGCTTAGTTAACCCAGGGATCGGCAACATTTGGCTCTTTTACTGACCTGTTGCAGTTCCACAGCAAAATTAGATTTTTAGGTTAAAATAAAAATCCTTGTTTGTGGTAAAATAGCGCTCTTCTGATCATTCAAACACAGTTTAACAATAAATGGTCTTAAACTCTGGAGTTAATATTGAACTGATAATTCACCCTTTAACCCTGAAGATTGGTGTGCAGACTGGTAGTTACCATAGCAACACAGACAATCCCATCTAGCTGGTAGCTATTAAAAAGTAGACGAGAAAGATTTAAGACAAACATTGATCATTTCGAGACTAATGGACTTATCTCTGATTATAATCAGCTGGTTTGCTAATACATTTAATCTGCAACAAGAAACTGTCAAACACTAAAAAGTCATGTATCTGAAGTCAGATTCTCATTCGAATTTTCCCATTCCACCTTAAATGGTGCAGCAGTTACATCAGGGCACCATTTAAGGTGTAATGGGAAAATTTAAACACGACTTGAAGAACCTGGTGAATGAGATGCTGACTTCAGCCTCATAAAAGCCAAATGTTTAAAGACATTTTACAAGAAACTGTTCTACTTTTGAGGAAGAGGTTTCCTGCCAGAGATGTGAGAAAAGAGACTATAACTGAGCTGAAACAGAATAGAGTAAGTCTGTGTTTTTGTTTATATTTTTTTGCATATACCAGTACATTAGCACATACTGACACGTATTTACAGCCAAGATGGTAAAATGTTATGGCTTCCAGACCCCTGGTTTGATTTTTCTTGAAATTTTTCAACAAACTAATTTGGGTTGCAGGCCCCTAACTTTAAGTTAAGTGATACTTTTTTGATCCCACAAATTCCACCTCAGCATTTAACCCATCCGTGAAGTGAAACACCACATACACACTAGTGAACACACTAGTGAACACACTAGGGGGCAGTGAGCACACTTGCCCGGAGCGGTGGGCAGCCCTATCCACGGCGCCCGGGGAGCAGTTGGGGGTTAGGTGTCTTGCTCAAGGACACCTCAGTCATGGACTGTCGGCCCTGGGGATCGAACCGGCAACCTTCTGGTCACAGGGCCAGATCCCTAACCTCCAGCCCACGACTGCCCCAATAATAAGCATGCCTACATATGCCTTTCCTCAGAACTAAAATAAACCTACAGAAACTTTTGCAAAGGCTTATTCCAAGATGTGTCATAAAGGCTACTTATCAGCTTCTCATGTCATGTGCCTAAACTCCCCAAACACTACATACTCTATAACAGTTATGTAATACCATGTCATATTTAGGTCCTTGTGCCATAAATAATCCATGCGATATTTTTGCTCTTTGTTGTAGTTACAAATAAGAGTTGTGTTTATATTTCTACATTTGACCTAAAACTTCATCAAATTTCCGCACAAGTCCTAATAGTAGATAAAGAGAACATGGCATGAACAAAGGAGATTTCTGATGGCCTCAGAAGAAGAGTTAATGCTCATGAGGCTAAAAAACATCTTAGAAAACCATCTCTAGTTTGGACTCCACCTATCCACAGTTGGACAGACTGGACAAATGGAGGAAATTCAAGGCCACTGTTAAGATGTTAAGATAAAAAGATATAGAAAAGCTGTTAGTAGCTTTAAAATCTGTTATTCCTATGTTTCTTTTTTCAGCAAAAAAACCCAAATAAAACCTCGACTTCTATTAAAAGTCCAGTTGTGAGCCATGTTTGTATGTGGTTTCAAATTCAAATCAGATCTCTGGCCTTGTGATTCCATGTGGTGTATTTGTCCTTTGGTGGGCTGCATTTCTTGATGTCACTATGTGAAGACAATATGAACATTATACTTTTATATATATATATATATATATATATATATATATATATATATCTACTCCTTACATGCACACCTGCATCGTTACTATGACAAGCAACATGCACTTCCAAGCAAATGTGACCACAGTCCAACAGGAGAACCAATACGAGTTGGTCACTCGCGAGGGTTTAAGAAATCTGATTTGATCTTCTGTGTGAACAAAGCATTTTCTGAAGAATCCACTGTCTCACTACACCATATCGAGGCACTTCTTCACCTTTGATCAAGCTTCTCTCTGTGCTACGTTAGGATTGTCACACATTTTCTCCACGCAGGCTCAAAGTCGTCCTCATTCTGTCTTCCTAATAAACAATGCATTTAGTTGCTTCATTCTCGATTAGTCTTTTTTAGCAGTGGGACCAAACCGAGAAAGAAGTCACTGCGTGTAGGTCCTCAGAGTGTGACATGTCACAGCTAATTAATAAGCCATGGGCAAACCGAGGTGTTTCATTAATGCACGCAGTGAAAATGTACAGCGGCTCCATTAGCGTACAGCTATAAGACTGAGCTATAGCTTTCGGTAATTATGTGCGGGAGAAAGGCAGCTGAATGAGCGCGGCTGTTATCGCTGTGAGGTATGAATTATGAGAGACAGCTGAGGGGACAATTGAAAAGATGACAGACAGAAAGAGGTCAAATCAGCCGAGGTACGTAATGACCACAGTTTCAAGATAAACCCACAGTAAAAAAGCTCAGTTGTGGATTATGAGGTGGTTAAATGTGGTTTATGATTAGGTGAAATACAGAGACTTGTGTATACAGACACATGAGTGGGTGAGTGGGTGAGGCTACAGCTAAAGAAGCATTCCAGCATGAAACTAGTGTTGGCATGGTAAATTATAGCATTATGTCATCTGGTTATGTAGTATTTCCTAGTGCTGGCTCTTTGTTTGGACAGAATTCATTATTTAATGTCACTGTCCATCAGTCAGTGTTCTCTCACTACAATACCCAGCATGCATCATCCAAGTATTTCGTAAAATCCACACCGTTGGGAATCTCTGCTTCTTAACTGCTGCCCCTTTGCCCTCAAATAACCTACCAAAATAAAAGGGGGCGCTGTTCCCACATACCTTAGGCTACAGTCGTGATCTTGGTCTCATTTGAAAGGTAACACTCCCCAGTTTTTTTAAATGGTCAGGTTAATTGTATGACTTACTGACCCGGAGGGACAAAGGCTAGAATGGAGGAGTTTACCTCTCGAAACTGATGTCTGACTCTTGCTGTGTTATCAACACCAAATGTTTTGGATTGTGATGTCTCTTTGGAGGGCAGTGAGGCCTCAAAGGTGAGGATGCTCAGATTTGCTAGCAGCGGTCATTGGGCGGAAGGCAGGATACACCCTGGGCAGGTCGCCAGTCCATCACAGGGCATTAACTCAAACATATATATGATGTATAGCATGATTTTCTCCTCAGTCTCAGAGATGATAGTGCTGTTTTTCTGATCGGACAGTGTTGGTGGTCTGCCAGGTGGTTGTTAGGTGGCTGTTATTTCCTCTTAAGCTTTTAATCTTTTTTGAACCCCTGTTTTGAAAACTTCAGTTTTTTTTCTCATTTAGTTTCCTTTGATTTGCTGGTTCTTTGTGCAGCTGGATAACCTCATATATAATTTCAGAAATATGAAACATAACTTGTAAGAACTTGACCAGCTTCTCTCTGTGTTCACAGCTCTGTATGTGTTTCCATGTCAGTCTGATTGCTGTACGATATGAAACTATCAGGCAATACAGTTAAGAAAAACGCAAACAAAACCAACATAATCAACCACAAATGAGTGGATGGATCTGTGGAATCTTTCACCTGAGTGTTGCTCCCTCTCTCTCTCTCTCTCTCTCTCTCTCTCTCTCTCTCTCTCTCTCTCTCTCTCTCTCTCTCTCTCTCTTCCTCTCCTGGGTGGATAGAGGGATGTATAATGGTGTGTTAATCTGACATGTACACAGTGCCATTACTCAGACTCCTGGCTGTCACAGGCCCAGTGGAGACCAGTGTAATCCATTTAACTCGTTGTCTTTCACGCCTTGCTGTTCTCAATGCACTGGAGCAAACCACCACCATTAATCTTATTTCACGCCTCTGCTCTCCACTGTCCTGCACTCTTCTCTTCTCTTCTCTTCTCTTCTCTTCTCTTCTCTTCTCTTCTCTTCTCTTCGTTTTTCTCCTGTTCTCCTATCTTCTCTTTTGTTTCTTAATTTTTCTTCTTTTGTCTTTGTTTTTCTTCTCTTCTTTTCTTTCTTTTCTCTTTCTTGCCTTGCTTCCCTTTTCTTTTCACTTCTCCATTTGTCACTTTTTTGTTGTTCTCTTCTGTTCATGTTTCTTGTCTTCTCTTCTATTCTCATCTCATCTTGTCTCATTCTGTCTTTTCTCTTCTTTTTTCCGCTTCTCTTAATTTTTTTGTCTTCTATTTTCATCTAATCTCTTCTCTTTATTTCTCTTCTCTTCATGTTTCTTCTCTTCTCTTCTCTTCTCTTCTCTTCTCTTCTCTTCTCTTCTCTTCTCTATTATTTCTTTTATTTTCCTGTCTTTCTTTCTTCAATTTCCTGTTTTTTCTCATTTCTTCTTTTCTGATCTTTCTATTTTCTTCTCTTTTTGTTTCCAGTTTTTTTCTCTCCTGTTTTCATTTTCATTTCCTTACATTTTCTTTCTTTCTCTTCTTTTCTCTATTCTTTTTTCATCTTCTCTTCTCTTCATTTTTCTTCTTTTCTTTTGTTTTCTCTTCATTCTTTTTCTTTTTTTTTCTTTTTCTTCTCTATTCTTTTTTCTTCATCTTCTCTTCTCTTCATTTTTCTTCTTTTCTTTTGGTTTCTCTTCATTCTTTTTCTTTTTTTTCTTTTTCTTCTCTATTCTTTTTTCATCTTCTCTTCTCTTCATTTTTCTTCTTTTCTTTTGTTTTCTCTTCATTCTTTTTCTTTTTTTTCTTTTTCTTCTCTATTCTTTTTTCATCTTCTCTTCTCTTCATTTTTCTTCTTTTCTCTTCATTCTTTTTCTTTTTTTTTCTTTTTCTTCTCTATTCTTTTTTCATCTTCTCTTCATTTTTCTTCTTTTCTTTTGGTTTCTCTTCATTCTTTTTCTTTTTTTTCTTTTTCTTCTCTATTCTTTTTTCATCTTCTCTTCTCTTCATTTTTCTTCTTTTCTCTTCATTCTTTTTCTTTTTTTTCTTTCTTCATTTCTCTTCTCGTCTCTTTTCTTCTCTTTTTCTTCTCTTCATACTTTTGAAAGTGTTAGTTAAGGTTTATTTCTTTTGTCGTGCTGAAGTGATGAAGCATCTGGCTGCTACTACTCAACAGATCAGTGCCTGTGAGGCGCTTAAAAAGCGTTTAGCGAGGCAGGTGAGGCAGGACGAGAGACAAAACAACAGCTCATTAAAAAAACCAGAGCTGCTGATGCTTCAGTTTTTGCTGTTTTTGGTGCTCGCAAAGCAACAGAGTCGGGCAATATAGCGAGTGTTTCCGACAGAGAGATGAAGCAGTGGCAATCAGAGGGGTTTGATGTGTGTGAGTGTATGTGTGAAATTATGTTTGCAGATGAACAGAAGTGTGAAGGAGTGTGTTGTGGTTCAGTGTCCTGCACTTATCTTCCTGTCAGGCAGAGCTGGGTTTCATTAGCAGACGCAGCACTGGAGGCTTCCAGCGTTTACTATTACTGCCTGACATCCTGCTCAGATTAGCTTGTTAGCATGTCAACACATTTTCAGACCCCTGGCGTCCCTTCCCAACTCACTGAAACTGGTTCTAGAAATTCTACAAGGCCTAGAGTGATGACCTCACTGCTGAGGAAAAACATAGAAACCATTAAGTGTTTCTGCTGGTTCCTATAAATTTTGTAATGTGTTATGGCTTTTTAAATGGGTTGATATCACAATTTAAATGGAGCTAATGGTTTAACAAGTGACCACTGGCTGATTCTAGCTTGTATCCCAATGGGATCTAAAGGTGTTCTACAGGAAACTAGGTCTCCATTGAAACCACTGAGCATTTTCAGCACCATTTCTCATGACATTGGTGTTGTTGCAATCAAAACATGATTGATTGCTCCGTCATGTGAAGCCTTCAGTCCTGCTTCTGAAGTCCTATCCAATGAGAGCTCACTTGGCTGTGTCTCCCTTGATACTACAGTAGAAAGAGTCCTGATTGGACAGTTTTTCTGCATTCCCAGTCCCAAGATTTTAACCCTTTTTTCTGCCAAAGCTTAAGAGTGTGAAAGAAGTCCAGTACTACAGTCCTTACAGAATTTAATCACACCCAGGCCAGCTATCATCTATCAAAGCACAGAAAATTGTACTTTTGGATACTGTTTTAAGCCTGAATCGCTGTGATCTCTGTGGACATAATAATGAAAAGAAAAAGAAAACCTGACTGAAAAGTAAAATACCACAACATGTAAACATTCTTAGATCAACCTCAATTAAACACAAGTGCTAGTCAGAATGTGGATCCTGTGCTGATGTTGTCTGAAACATGTATGTATGGCTGGCATGTCAAACTGGGGACCGTCTGGGCCAAAGTGCTGTGGAGATTAATGTTTCCCCTTATCTAACACTCTGAATTCAGTTCATGAAGGCCTTGCTAATTTGCTGATGGGCTGAATCAGGTGTTTTTAAATAAGGCAGTGAGCTAAATGTCTACAGTGTTTTGGGTCCAAAGGTCTGCAGCTTGACACATATGCTATTAGACCAAAAGCCTGAGGACAGACCCCTCCTAATTATAGGGTTCAGCTTCTTCAGTCACACCCATTGCTAACAAGTGTAGAAAATCAAGCACATAGCCTTGCGATCTCCATAGACAAACCCTGGTGGTAGAATGGGTCATACTGAAGAGCTCTGCGAGAGCACTGGCACTGTCATTGGATGCCACCTTTGTGAAATTTCTGTCCTGTTAGGTCTGCCACAGTCAACTATCAGTGCTATCATTATGAAATGGAAGTGCCTACAGTGGTAGACAAAGCAAACTCATAGAGTAGGGCCTCTGAATGCTGAAGCATGTAGTGCATAAAAAGCTCCTGTCCTCACTAACTGCCTCTAGAAGCAACTCTAACAAAAGATCTATATGTTGGGAGTTTCATGAAATGAATTTCCATGGCTGAGCGGCTGCATACATAGTTAAGACCACTATGAGCAATGCCAAGTGTCAGCTGGAGTGGTGTAAAGAATGCCGTCACTGGACTCTGGTGGAGTCATAATTCGCAGTGGAAAAATGTTCTCTGGAGGGATGAGTCACGCTTCACTATCTGACAGTCTGATGGATGAACTTGAGTTTGGTGGATGACAGAAGAACACTACCTATGAGAATGCATAGCTTGGTGTGGAGGAACTCCAGTAGCCCACACAGAGCCTTGACCTCAACCCCACTGAACACCCTTGGGATGAATTAGGAGGTTGAAAGTGAGCCGGGCCTTCTCATCCAACATCAGTGCCTGACCTCTAAAAAGCTCTTTTGACTGAATTGGCACAAATTCCCATAGATACACTCCAAAATCTTGTGGAAAATTTCCCAGAAGAATGGAGGCTGTTATAGTTAGTCCCTGTTATCCATGTGCCTATGTTTTGGTCTTCCATGTGCTTTTGTTTACCTTTCAGCCTTGTCCATGCACTATTTGTTCTGTTTTCTTGACTCCGCCCCTGATTTGTAACACCTGTTTTCCACCTTTGTCGTGTCTTCTGTCATCATCCCTGTTATACTTGAGCCCTGGTCTTTGTATGTACTGTTTGAGGTGCGTATTGTTTGGAATTCTGTATTTGTTTCATTATGTCCGTCCCTCCTGCTGTCCATGTTGGCTCTCTGACCATGGACCGTCCCGACCCTGATTATGGATTTGCCCTTAATAAATCTCGCTTATCTCTGCACGTGCGTCCGCCTCCTCATCGCTCCCCAACGTTACAAGTTGCAAAGTGGGGGGTCAACTCCATATTAATGGTTCTGGAATGGGATGTCCAAAAAGCTCATGTAGGTTTGATGATCAGGTTCCACATTTTGATGACATAGTGTATCAAAATCACTGCTGCTGTTCTTTTTCCCGTAGTATAAGTTGCAGGTTTTAAGAATACTGTGTATGTACAGCTTTCATCCTACATCTGATTGGACATTACATTATACATCGCTTCAAAGGTGTGATGTCACAGTCCCCTTGAAATGATTCAAGAGTTACCACCTCTTTCTGCTGCCCTGTTCTGCCTCCTCTGTTCACTTACATGGTCAGTGAAAAATATCAATCTATTTTTTATGTTGTTGCTGTCTTTGCAAAACATCTTTTGTTTAGAAAAGCAAGAGAAAACAGAAGGAAAAAAACTTTGTTGGGGAGGGGATATCTAGCCACTGTGACCAGTCCCCATGCAGGTGCAAGCTGATCCTCTCTCTTGATTTAGAGCAGCTGGGCCTAATGAGGAGAGGAGCACAGACACTTTTATACAAGCTCTCTCTGGAGAGTAGCAGAGGATGCTGGCCTCCAGGCCAAATGCATGCCAGAGCGAGTGAAAGAAAAGAAGGGACTCGGCTAGCCAACGTAAGTCTTGAAGAGTTACGTTGTGTGTGTCCCAGTCAGTGTGCATTGGCCCCTGCCCCGGCCAAGCCACATTGGTGGAGAATGGAGGCACCGCCCCTTTCTGGGCATGTCCTGTGACTCGGATGACGATAGTGTGGAGTGGGTCTTCGGGCCTGAGGAGGTTGACTCCCCTCTGTCACAGCCTGCCTACAGCCTCCTGATCCTCGTGGACCTGTCACTTCTCAGGCTGGAGGACAAGGGGCATGGTACAGTGGAAGCCCCTGTCCCCATCCAACCAAACCTTCTGCCCCTCTCTCCCTAGTTTGGCTTCTCCCCTTCTCTCTCCCACTGTGTTCTGCTGGACGAGCCCAGTGGTCGGAGTCCCACCCCCCCGGCATGTCCCTGGCACGCACCTGTTCCTGTTTAGATGTGTATATAAAGCATGTTTTTTTGCACTGGAGCCACAGCTGGCGGTCAATTAATGGGATTTTATTTAAATGTCACAGATTTACAGGGTTGATTATTTCCATACTTGTGGCATAAAGCTGATAACTAACAGCATTTATAAGAGACTGCATGTGGGTTAAATATAGATGAAAACAAAAAACAAAATGACCCAGCTGAACAAAGTGTACAGAAAAGACTGGAGAATGATGGTGAATGTATGAAGCCAATGTTGACTTTTTTTAACTCCAGCTTCTATTTGAACTTTCTGTTCCAGAGCTTGACTGCTGCACCATTCAGAGTGGAACAGCAAATTCCAATACGAAGCTGACAATTACAAACTGAACTTCAGCCTTGTGCTTGTTTTACCTGCAGAAACTGTTCAAATTGATCAGACAGAGAGAGCTGCGCTTCTTTTGTTTAACTACCATGAGGGTAAATTGTCAGTAGACCTGTTTTTTGCAGTAAGACTTGAATTTAAGTGCTGAGCGAGGCCACATTGATGCTGTTGATGCTTTGTTTGTTCCATGGCATCGTTTCCCTCACTGGTTGCTGCCTTCTACCCTGTAGACTGGGGTTCCCCGCCTGGGTAAGCACCCGACACTAAACCAATAAGAGTCCCTGGGCAAGACTCCTAACATTACCTTCACCTATCTGCGCAAAATGATTGAATTTTAAGTCGCTCTGGATAAGAGCGTCTGCCAAATGGAGTAAATGTAAATGTTGTTGCTTATGAAGGCAAACTTGAGCCACGACAATCATTCGACTATGTTGCTGTTTATTCAGTTTGTGACAGGAAATGAATTCACTCACATGAAAAATAATCGACTGTGTATAAAGTCTCATCTATGTAAATATCTAAAGTCAGAGGCCTCTTCACATATCTTCAACTTTGAGTCTCGAGTCACCGGTGTTGAAGTCAAAGTCTAGTCCCATGTAGAGTTTAAAGTTATCAATGCAAGAGATGCAAGAATCTCTAAAGAAAAAGACACAGTGGTTGGAAGATATGAGAACAACAGCTGAGTGTCATCAGTGTGATGGCATGTGAGGATCACTGATCCTAGTGACTTGGCGTAGAAGGAGAACACAAGTGGCAGAAATTGACCCCTGGGGAACATGGGTAGTAAAGCTGTGTGGGGCAAAGAGAGAGCCATTCCAAGCTGCCTGTTTTGATCTTAAGGGCAAGACTTTCTGTGTAACACCTTTCTTACTTTCATGGGCACAACTGTGAAAGTAAGAGCTAACAACAGAAATGGAAACTGGGCCTAAAAACTCTGAAATGGTTTATTCACCATTTTATTTCATTTTTTTTATAATGAAGAAAGAGAACATGTAGATTCACGTTGTTTGAGAAAATTAGGCATTAAAAGTGCAGACCTTGGGGAAGATGAATTAAGTGTAATAATTAATAAAACACAGAGGTAAAGTGCAGATGATTAAAGAGAAATTACAGTCATTTAAAAAAAGAAGTTTAATTGAGTGCAGTCAGGTGGGGACCAAGGTAGTGCCTGAAGAGGTGAGTCAAACCTCAAAAGGGGAGGGTTGTTCCAATACTGAGGGGAAATGACACCAAAACAGCGAGACCTAGGCATGCTCAGATTTTAAGGAAGGACATGTCAAGATGCCAGAAATCGAAGAGGTTGTGAACTACAGAAGCCTGAATGTTCTGTAGAGGATGAATGACATATGATGGACGGCCTTCAGGAAAAGAATTGGAATAATCTAAATAGTCAAGTCTCGAAATTCCGGACAGCCACTGCAGACCTGAATGGTCATATTCTTCTGATGTTGTGAAGTAAGACTCTGCAGGATGTGATGGAACATGTTACATGATCTAAAAAAAAGGATAACTCTAAGCTTTTTAGTCCTGCTTGACAGATGGACAGTGAAGTGTTAGGTGCAGTGTAGGGGAGTGCTTTGTGGACATTTAAGTGAGTTTTGTCTTGTCAAGATTCAATTTCAACTGGTGGATCTTCAGCCATGACAAGTCAGAAAGACAGATATCTTCTACAATATGTTGGAGATGGTGGGATAAACGAAACCCACAGCTGGGTGTCATCAGTATAACAGTGATAGGAGAAGCCATATGAGCTTTTCACTGATTTTTTGATAGTGTAGAAGGAGAACAGAAGTGGCCCAAGACCAGACCCCTGGGGAACTCCTTAAGTGAGACTATGCAGGGCAGAGACAAAGCAATTCCAGTCTACCTGGTTTGAGCTCTGAACAATAGCAAACAAAAAAGATGAACACCTATGTGCAAACTGTAAAAGGGTTTTCTTGTATTCAGTTGTTTTCTATTATAAAGTAAAAAGCTGCTATTTAGCCAGGCAATGGAATGTCAGAGATGTTTGGGGAAAATTGGGCATTTAAAAGATGGCATCATAGAGAACCATTTAAATGCTCCACGTATTAGAGGTAAAACAGTGTTTTGTTATCTACTTTCACTGCAAGGGATGCTTCCTAAGAAAAGGATGTATTTGGAGCAAGAACTGTATCAGACTCCTCAGAAAGAGCTGTTGGCATGTGTCACTGTTAAACATTACAGACAGAGTGGCAAATACAACTGCACTCATAAGCACACATTGGTAGTAATGAATCAGTCAATGACCATTTTAATATTTTTATATTTACATGTGATTAAAACAGTTTTGTTATGAGAATAATATGTTGCGGCCACTTTATTAGAAGCTCCTTCTTTGTACAGCTGCCTTTATGGTGTACAAGTGGAGACCATAGCCAATAGACCATAAGTGTTGATGCACAATTTATGTTAACCCTCCTTCAATGGTCAGTTTCTGAACCCGAAAAAAATGGTCAGTGAGTGTATATTTGAAGCTCTGACATTTAACTCTGTTTCCCAGACCCAAATAAGGCCTTTGGTCTGGACTGTGAGTCACAGGTAATACATCTTCAGCAATACTGTTATTTTGTATTTAAGCTAAAGACTAAAGTTCAAATTAAGGCACAACATTTCAGGTTAGTGAGCAAGAACATAAGTACCACTTGTCCAATAAGAGCTGTAGAGAGTAACTACTCATTTCTCTGTGCTACCTGGCTGGAGTGGCTTCAGTAAAGTCTTCACCGAAAAAGAGAAATTATTTAGGCTGAAGTATCCATAATATTTTCCATGCCACGTTTTTTTCTCTTTTCGAACAAACTTTTTGATGGATATGGGTGTTACCCGAGCCTCCCAGGGTGAATGTGTGTGAGAGAGAGTGTATGTGTGTGGAGGGTCACTGGTGTGCCACAGAAAGCTAAAGTGTCCATACATTACTGTCTATGAGGCAGCAGGCCAGGCCTGAGCGCTCAGGCTTGAAATTAAACTGAGTGGGTGATGTGTTGATTTCAATGAGAAATAAAATCACCCTCCTCCATATTCCCCCCATTCTCTCTCAACCTTCTCTCTCTCTCTCTCTCTCTCTCCACCTTCTACCTCTATTTATGGTATTCATTGTTCTCTCTAAACATTTCTTTCACCCAATCTCTCTTTTTCACTTTCTGTTTATGTTGGATGAGGCTGGGCACTCATATATAGTCTATTACTGCATTCTGTAGATCACTGCATGGTCTTAAGAACACTTGAAAAAAATCACTGTCGCTGCATCGACAAATGCAAGTTAAAACTTTAGCATGCAAAGAACAAACCATATATAAACAGGAACCAGAAACACCGCCGCCTTCTCTGGGCCTGAGCTCACGTAAGAAGGACTGAGGCAAAAACTGTACAGCGAATCAAAATTAGAATTTTTTTAGGAAATCATCTCTAATATCTATCACCGAAAACACATAGTGACCCCTCCCCTGGTCCCTATCACCACCACTGAAAAGAAAAGCAAATCTCTACAATTCTCATCAATCTACTCTGAAGGACTTTGTTTACATCTCAATGATTGCATTTTGCAGAAATATAGAAAAATGTTCCTAGTTTGAAACTGAGATCTTAGAAACACAAAGATTATTCTGTGTGGTTATGACATATTATCTTTATGTATACAATATTATATTGCTGTTGTCGGAACAAAACCTCGTATCTCCAAAATGGTAACTTTACAGGAGAAGGTAAAAACTTACTTTACATTTAATGTAAGTCAATGAAACCTGACTTTTTTTTCAAGTCATTTTTTGACCATTTGGTCCATCCTTCATGAAATTTACACACAATATAAAGGCCAACATACATTTTCAAATGGTCAAAAGCTGAAAATTGACAAAAACGTCTGTCTATGCTCTCTAGTATGTCTATGTGGAATTCCCTTTTATGTTGTATTTATAAATATTTTTGCACATTGGAGTTGGAGAAACTCAATCTTGTTCAGTTGTGCTTGTTGTATAGTCTCATTGACAAAGTTCACATTCTGTTCAATCCATTGTAGAGCAGACTGAGATTTATATTCAAAACGCTGCAGTATATAATCTAAACTCCTAAATGTGTGATGAATGGGATTTTTTTAGATTCCTGTTCAAAATACTGTACTATTGAACTATTTTATTTTAGCTAATTGAAACTAGGCAGGTTGGGCAAAAATGTCATTAGCTTCAGTATATGACAATAACACTTCTTGAACAGTGTGTAATAAATAATACACAATCCTCCATGCTTTGACAAACATGCTGTCTGCTACAGCTTCTTAATTAAGTAGCTTGTCCAAAGTTGTCCAAATATCAGCTACATAAGAAAACAGTTTTAAGCAGTTCTCTAAGTCAGCTCTCCTCTCCATGCTTCAACAGGCCAGAAATCCTGACCCCGCTACTGAATTTTATGTAGTCTTCTTTCATCAGGCCACCCTACTGAGATCCATATAATTATTTACAAATGAATTACTAGCCAAACCTTTTGCTAATGCTAATGTGAGATTGAGCCAGGGCCACGCTCGCTGCATCTTTAATCGATGGAGTAATTATCATGGTTTGTGTTGTGCTCAGTCAGCAGAGGGCCTGAGTGGCTCTGGTTGGGGCTGGCCGATCTGGTGGGACACAGGGAATTCGCCTCTCGGAGAGAGTAAAGCCGCTGATCTGTCTTACTTTAGTGGGAGCTGAGCTGCTGACTGAAGCACAGGTATTCAGTGGAGGAGAAATAAGAGAGAGAGAGAGAGAGAGAGAGAGAGAGAGAGAGAGAGAGAGAGCACTTCTTTTGCGCACAGCTTACTATAACTGTATGGGTACTGAAAGAGCAGAGTGTTTCACATTCACGTTTCTCAAAGCCTGCCTTGGGATTTTAGCCAGGCTTTAGTTAAAGTAGAACTTGTTGATGTTCTGATAGCCGTCACTGTCGTTACAAACTAACACAGCCTTTTTCTACTGGTCCCTTAGTGGCCACTCCACCAGCAGAATAGGAAGCAACTATAATGTTTTTAATTACTATCATGCAATTGTGTTATTAGAGATTATGTCATTAGATAAATTGTGACACTGTTGCCTTTCTGTGTGTGAAATATTGTGACTGTGTTGAGCTGCTAGTGAGTAATGATGAGTGTATGGAAAGAACTGAGAACCCCCTGCTGTGAAAACAATTCACAGACAGCACAACTGAATCTTTCTTCATATCAGAAATTGTGGATCTTCACAATAAAAATAGCATTTAAACATAGCAAATACACTTCTATATATGCTGAAGTGTGAAATATGAAATAAAATCCAGGTATGCTTCTGGTTTTGTAAATCATAAATATATTTTGAAATATATTCATATCAACATTATTAAAAATGCAATTTTTTTTCAACTGAGGGTCCTAAAAAAGGTAAACAGGCAGAATTTGGAATGTGAAGTTCTGTAGCTGGATTCAGACAGACTTTATTTAGAATAAATTTGGGTTCCAACTTCAGGGTAAATAATAAAATTTATTTTAGGGTAATTATTTTTTTCAGGCTACAGAACTTTATCCAACTACTGTTAGATTGAAACAGAATTTTGTCAGGCTATTTATTCGCCCAAAGGACAATATTTTGGGAAAAAATTTACACAAAACATTTTTAGGCGATTGTTGGACTCTTGTTGGATTGTTGGATTGTCAGCCTATTTTCATGGTCAAGCTGTGGTAGGCTATAATCAGGTTTAGACAGATTTTGTCATTCTATAATCAGGTTTAAATAGATTTGGTCAGGCTATAATCAGGTTTAGACAGATTTTGTCAGGCTATAATCAGGTTTAGACAGATTTTGTCAGGCTATAATCAGGTTTAAATAGATTTTGTCAGGCTATAATCAGGTTTAAATAGATTTTGTCAGGCTATAATCAGGTTTAGACAGATTTTGTCAGGCTATAATCAGGTTTAAATAGATTTTGTCAGGCTATAATCAGGTTTAAATAGATTTTGTCAGGCTATAATCAGGTTTAAATAGATTTTGTCAGGCTATAATCAGGTTTAAATAGATTTTGTCAGGCTATAATCAGGTTTAGACAGATTTTGTCAGGCTATACTCAGGTTTAGACAGATTTTGCCAGGCTATAATCAGGTTTAAATAGATTTGGTCAGGCTATAATCAGGTTTAGACAGATTTTGTCAGGCTATAATCAGGTTTAAATAGATTTTGTCAGGCTATAATCAGGTTTAAATAGATTTTGTCAGGCTATAATCAGGTTTAAATAGATTTTGTCAGGCTATAATCAGGTTTAAATAGATTTTGTCAGGCTATAATCAGGTTTAGACAGATTTTGTCAGGCTATAATCAGGTTTAAATAGATTTGGTCAGGCTATAATCAGGTTTAGACAGATTTTGTCAGGCTATAATCAGGTTTAAATAGATTTTGTCAGGCTATAATCAGGTTTAGACAGATTTTGTCAGGCTATAATCAGGTTTAAATAGATTTGGTCAGGCTATAATCAGGTTTAGACAGATTTTGTCAGGCTATAATCAGGTTTAAACAGATTTTGTCAGGCTATAATCAGGTTTAGACAGATTTTGTCATTCTATAATCAGGTTTAAATAGATTTGGTCAGGCTATAATCAGGTTTAGACAGATTTTGTCAGGCTATAATCAGGTTTAGACAGATTTTGTCATTCTATAATCAGGTTTAAATAGATTTTGTCAGGCTATAATCAGGTTTAGACAGATTTTGTCAGGCTATACTCAGGTTTAGACAGATTTTGCCAGGCTATAATCAGGTTTAAATAGATTTTGTCAGGCTATAATCAGGTTTAAATAGATTTTGTCAGGCTATAATCAGGTTTAAATAGATTTTGTCAGGCTATAATCAGGTTTAGACAGATTTTGTCAGGCTATAATCAGGTTTAAATAGATTTGGTCAGGCTATAATCAGGTTTAGACAGATTTTGTCAGGCTATAATCAGGTTTAAATAGATTTTGTCAGGCTATAATCAGGTTTAAATAGATTTTGTCAGGCTATAATCAGGTTTAGACAGATTTTGTCAGGCTATAATCAGGTTTAAATAGATTTGGTCAGGCTATAATCAGGTTTAGACAGATTTTGTCAGGCTATAATCAGGTTTAAATAGATTTTGTCAGGCTATAATCAGGTTTAGACAGATTTTGTCAGGCTATAATCAGGTTTAAATAGATTTTGTCAGGCTATAATCAGGTTTAGACAGATTTTGTCAGGCTATAATCAGGTTTAAATAGATTTTGTCAGGCTATACTCAGGTTTAGACAGATTTTGTCAGGCTATAATCAGGTTTAAATAGATTTTGTCAGGCTATAATCAGGTTTAAATAGATTTGGTCAGGCTATAATCAGGTTTAGACAGATTTTGTCAGGCTATAATCAGGTTTAAATAGATTTTGTCAGGCTATACTCAGGTTTAGACAGATTTTGTCAGGCTATAATCAGGTTTAAATAGATTTTGTCAGGCTATAATCAGGTTTAAATAGATTTTGTCAGGCTATAATCAGGTTTAGACAGATTTTGTCAGGCTATAATCAGGTTTAGACAGATTTTGTCATTCTATAATCAGGTTTAAATAGATTTGGTCAGGCTATAATCAGGTTTAGACAGATTTGGTCAGGCTATAATCAGGTTTAAATAGATTTTGTCAGGCTATAATCAGGTTTAAATAGATTTTGTCAGGCTATAATCAGGTTTAGACAGATTTTGTCAGGCTATAATCAGGTTTAAATAGATTTTGTCAGGCTATAATCAGGTTTAAATAGATTTTGTCAGGCTATAATCAGGTTTAAATAGATTTTGTCAGGCTATAATCAGGTTTAGACAGATTTTGTCAGGCTATAATCAGGTTTAAATAGATTTGGTCAGGCTATAATCAGGTTTAGACAGATTTTGTCAGGCTATAATCAGGTTTAAATAGATTTTGTCAGGTTATAATCAGGTTTAAATAGATTTTGTCAGGCTATAATCAGGTTTAAATAGATTTTGTCAGGCTATAATCAGGTTTAGACAGATTTTGTCAGGCTATAATCAGGTTTAAATAGATTTTGTCAGGCTATACTCAGGTTTAGACAGATTTTGTCAGGCTATAATCAGGTTTAAATAGATTTTGTCAGGCTATAATCAGGTTTAAATAGATTTGGTCAGGCTATAATCAGGTTTAGACAGATTTTGTCAGGCTATAATCAGGTTTAAATAGATTTTGTCAGGCTATACTCAGGTTTAGACAGATTTTGTCAGGCTATAATCAGGTTTAAATAGATTTTGTCAGGCTATAATCAGGTTTAAATAGATTTTGTCAGGCTATAATCAGGTTTAGACAGATTTTGTCAGGCTATAATCAGGTTTAGACAGATTTTGTCATTCTATAATCAGGTTTAAATAGATTTGGTCAGGCTATAATCAGGTTTAGACAGATTTGGTCAGGCTATAATCAGGTTTAAATAGATTTTGTCAGGCTATAATCAGGTTTAAATAGATTTTGTCAGGCTATAATCAGGTTTAGACAGATTTTGTCAGGCTATAATCAGGTTTAAATAGATTTTGTCAGGCTATAATCAGGTTTAAATAGATTTTGTCAGGCTATAATCAGGTTTAAATAGATTTTGTCAGGCTATAATCAGGTTTAAATAGATTTTGTCAGGCTATAATCAGGTTTAGACAGATTTTGTCAGGCTATAATCAGGTTTAAATAGATTTGGTCAGGCTATAATCAGGTTTAGACAGATTTTGTCAGGCTATAATCAGGTTTAAATAGATTTTGTCAGGTTATAATCAGGTTTAAATAGATTTTGTCAGGCTATAATCAGGTTTAAATAGATTTTGTCAGGCTATAATCAGGTTTAGACAGATTTTGTCAGGCTATAATCAGGTTTAAACAGATTTTGCCAGGCTATAATCAGGTTTAAATAGATTTTGTCAGGCTATAATCAGGTTTAAATAGATTTTGTCAGGCTATAATCAGGTTTAAATAGATTTTGTCAGGCTATAATCAGGTTTAGACAGATTTTGTCAGGCTATAATCAGGTTTAAATAGATTTTGTCAGGCTATACTCAGGTTTAGACAGATTTTGTCAGGCTATAATCAGGTTTAAATAGATTTTGTCAGGCTATAATCAGGTTTAAATAGATTTTGTCAGGCTATAATCAGGTTTAGACAGATTTTGTCAGGCTATAATCAGGTTTAGACAGATTTTGTCAGGCTATAATCAGGTTTAAACAGATTTTGTCAGGCTATAATCAGGTTTAAATAGATTTTGCCAGGCTATAATCAGGTTTAGACAGATTTTGTCAGGCTATAATCAGGTTTAAATAGATTTTGTCAGGCTATAATCAGGTTTAAATAGATTTTGTCAGGCTATAATCAGGTTTAGACAGAACTGTGTGGATACAATCCGCTTTAGATGGATTTTTTTAGGCTGCTATCAGATTTCGACAGAATTGTATGGCTACAATCAGGCTATAATCAGATTTAGACAGAATTTTGTGAGGCCCTAATCAGGTTTAAACAGATTTTGTCAGGCTATAATCAGGCAATGGTAGGATTTATGCTCAGATTCTGACTGAATATTTTGGTCTGCGCTGTGTTTGAGGAACAGTTTGTCAGGTACAGTAGATCTCAGATAGGTTTTTGTCAGCCTATAGTTACATTTGAATTTTACATAGTGTTAATGATTTGGTCCCCCTTGCTCAGAGAATGTTCTCAGCATGCCTTTTGGAGTGAGATCAGCATTTCAGCTCCTGGGGTGAGGCAGTCTAATATGTCATATTGATGGGAAGTAATAGCCACTTTCTTATTTCTTTCTATGTGTAGCTCTGAAGGCTGAAGAGGTGGTGACCTTTGATCACAGTGAGACAGATCACTGTAAACCCCTTCACTCTCTCCTCCTCACTCCTGTCAATCACTCTCTGATATTGATTCGGAAAGTGCCGTCTTTTCTCTCTGGGCTAGCGCTGTCTGAGTATGTTCATGAATATGTAATCCCATAGTCTGCAGTAGAAACTGACTGTCACTACAACAAGAGATATTTATTATGTTTGCTGTTATAGTGAATGCGACAAGCTGAATTTGTGTGGATGTGACAGCTGCTGTCAGGAATGATTTGAGCTCTAGCTGTTTGTTGTCTGAATAAAAAAAATAAAAATGATTCAGTTGCATTTGAAAAGCATCAATATGCTGAAAAAAGCTTAGAAAATGTATTAGAGTGGAGTTAAACATGCATGCAGAGATATTTAACAGAGCCCCAAACATTGATAAATGGACAAACATGTCTAAAACTAGTAATAGCCATCATAAAGCCTGAATTTTCTGATTTTTATAGATGACTGTGTATCATATGGTGGTATATGCTCAAAAAGCAAGGGTGTCAGAGATATTTAACATGGTTTCAGGCAAGGGAGTGACGATTTAGGCAAGCGGTTTTCACAGTGCTAATTGGTGGGATATAAGTTTCTATTATTATACATTATTATTTGAAAAATTCAGATGCTATTTAGCAAGTCTTGGTGGTTTATGAAATGTTCTAGAGAAATTTCCTGAGTCCAAATTGTTCACAGTGGTGGTGATAGGAACCAGATGTCCACCTCTAAAAAGTTAAAGTTTAGGTAAATAAAAAAAGGTTTTAAATGAAGGGATAATAAATACGCTGCTGATGCCGGAGACATTATCTTGCAAAGGTTTTGAGAAGATTTTGATCTTGATTTTTAAAATCAACTCATGGTGGTGAGATACATGAAGGGAGTCATTTAAAAAAATAAAATGAAAAGTAACTTATTTTTTCAGATTTTTCAATATTTTACAATCATCAACAGTACATGTACAACGGAGAAGACGTGTAGGTCCACTGGTAGGTTTGAATAGTACATCAAATGGCTACATTTGCATTTTAGATGCCTGGGGCTGAATTCATGGAGCCTTTTTTTAAGAAAAAAACAACTTATGAAGGTTCTTAAAACAAACGCTCAGAATTTAATAACAATGGTCCTCATTCACCAACCATTTTAAGCTGAAGTTTCTTCTTAAAATCCACTTCCACAGTTTTCATGAAGATTCTGACATTCATCAGTGATTTCTTGTCTGGGATTTGTTCTTCAGTAAGAACAGAATCTACACACACTCAAAAGGTGTGCGTTAAGGACACGACATGAATCTGACGCAGACATTTTCTTAGGGCCTTTCTCAAGAACACATTGAAGAACAAACTTAGGAAGATATTGATGAATGAGACCCTAGGTTCTTAAATGCAGGTCTCCAATGAAAATGTAAGAAGTCCTCAAATATTCTCTAAGAAATCTTCATTTTCTTATGTTTTTTGTTATTTGCTGTGTTGCATTTGAAGCCAAATGAGAGATAGTTTACATTTGTTCTAATGCCTTTTTTCCATTACTTAGAGTTGGAGGTAAAACATCAAACCAGGCATTTAAAAAAAAAAAAAAGCAAACAATAAATAGAGCTGCTAGTGGAAGAAACAGCCAACAGCGAGAACAATCTTCCTTGGAAAAATACAATCATTTTGGGATGACAGCAGAAAGCAAGAGATGAGGTCGGGCAGGAGCAGCAGAGGCAGCATCCATGTTTGATACTTGATTTTGATCAAATCTTGTCGACTTTTACTGTATAGGATAAGCGTATTATTCAAAACCATAATGTTTTCAAGAACACCGCATTCTTACATTTATTTTTAAGAAACGAGTTAAGATAAAAACGTAAGAGGTTCTTATGAAGTTTTGAGAAGTTCTTCACATTTTTCTTAAGAAAAGTTAAGATTTCGCTTCTATGAACCCAGCACCTCCATCCTGTCACCACCACTGTAAAGAAATCTCACTCTGAGTTTCTCTACCATGAACCATTTCACTTCAAATCACTCTGAATGCACTTGTTTACGTCTTAACTATTGAACTTTACAGAGTCAGTCAGACGCCTTTTCTGCTCTTTCTGTCCTTCTATCACACGCAGTCTTCTCTGCTTTTCCTCAAGACTCTCTTGCTGTATATCTGTGGAATATAATATGATTTGCAGGGGAGCATAATTCTGTTAAAAGGCGTTTAATGACACAGAACGGCGGGCACTTTCGCAGGAGTGCAAATTGAAGGCGGAGGCTGAGGGGCTGAGAGTAAATCTCCGAGCCCAGACACAGGGACTCAATTAGGCACAGACTAATGCAATTTCATATCTGAGGAATTCTTTCAGAAGTATAATTAAAAGGATGTTGAGAGAGAGAGAGAGAGAGAGAGGGAGTGACAGAGAGCTGAGCAGACCTGAGGCAGCTATGACCCTGCAAAGAGAGGCAAAACACGATTTAAAAGAGAGAAAAAAGCGAGTGTGGAATCCCTTATTGCTTTCTTTTATTGCTTTCTCTGCTAGCGGTGGTTTAGAAAGGCTACAAACAGCCAAAGCCAGACGTGCAGATGTAACTTTATTAATCTTTCATTGTGCAGATGCAGCTTCCTGTTATGAGTTATGAAGAAGAAAGATCCATCCTTTTTTATTAATGCTGCTTAGTAACTGTATGATCCAGTTTGTTAGGGACTTTCCACTCGTAGAAGAACGAATAACACGTTTTAATATACATTAATTAGAGATGGTCAGTATGAGAATATTTTTGTTATTGTAACGTTATAAAATGGATAGTTGCAGTCCTAAAATCTGATTGGCTGAGCTGCATTCAAAGCCATTGTTATATAAACAACTGGGATCTGTATCACTGTGCCATAGCCTAAATCCCAAAAGACTCCATCTTTAATATAACAGGCTTGAATTACAGTGCTTGCAGTATTATTAGCTGTAAAAAGGCAGTATGAAACACTAAAAACACTCTTTTGGAAATTCTAGCTGCTACAGCCAAACAGTGCATCATTTATTGAGAATGGATGTAGCTGAATCCCAAATGACTATTTCTTTGCTTTATTGTGCACTATTGGGATGCAGTGAGACAAATTTAGATTTAGCCCAGCATGAGAAGAGGTGACTGCAATATACAGCAACGGGCCACTGAATGTTCTTATCCTTATTCAGCGGTCCATGGTTGATTGCCAAGGATACCGTGCTGAAAGGAACTATATTTCTCATTTCTTATATTTCTTGATGAAATACGTCTGTCAATTATTATTAGTAATGATTATTTTTTGAAAAATGTGCGTGGGGCGGGTCACGTGATCCGGATCAAGATGGACGCCCGAAACTTCTCTCCGCTCCAGGCTTCAGATTAATCCGTAATTTTCTCCGAGTAAACTCAATACTACCAGTCGGACGGTACTCTAGAGATGCCCAGACCGCAACGTGACAAAGAAGTGCCTATTTTCTCATCGCCGGGTCCTGCCGTCAAAAAGAAAACTCTTCAGCAAGCGGCCTCACGTGTTCCGAGTGAGGTCATTGAAGCGGACGCTAACGCCTCAGAGCTAACGCTGTCCAGCCGAGTAACTATGGAGCAGATTTTAACTGAAACAAAGTCTGTGGCCTCTCAGGTGAACGACATGGATGATTCAGTCGGCGCTCGTCTAGACATCATTGACGGTGCGCTGAGTGGGATAAAAGTGTCTGTGGCCTCAGTGGAGAGCTCCTTGTCAGCTCTCTCTAACCGAGTGACGGGCTTGGAGAAGCGCTTGGAAGAGGTCGAGGAGAGGGTCTCCGCTACAGAGGACAGCTACAGTGCTCACGGCACCCGCGTAGCCGCGATGGAAAAAATACTGGAGCAACTACAACTGAAAATTGACGACTTAGAAAACCGTAGCCGACGTAAAAACCTGAAAATTATCAACCTCCCAGAGAAAACGGAGGGCAGTATCTCTCTGGCGGACTTTCTCCAGTCAACGCCACCGACTTTACTCGGTCTACCTGCTGACTTTCCTCCACTGGAGATTGAACGTGCCCATCGAGCCCTAGCCCCTGCTCCGGCTCCAGACAAGCCCCCGAGGAGCGTCTTGGTTCGGTTCTTACGTTATCCACAACGAGAGGCTCCGAGAGTGCTCCGAGCGGCGATGAAGAAACGCGACATCCAACACGGTGGTTCCCAGCTACGGTTCTACCCTGTGGTAGATAGGTCCTGCGGAGGTCCTGCGGAGGTCCTGCGGAGGCGGCGAGAGTTGGACGCTGTGGGGAAAGCGCTGGCACGTCATAATAAATATCGTGGCTTTGCCTACCCAGCCCGCCTCCGGTGTCCTCACGAAGGGCAAATTCACACTCCAGAGTCTGCGGCTGCATTCCTGAACACTCTTAACTGAGGTAATTTTTACTGTTACTGTTATCAGCCACAATGGAGAAAGATGGACATCATGTGTACATTGACCCCCCGCCGAACATTGCACTTTTTTTGTGACTCTATGAGAACAGTTTATATAAAACACTTGATTTCATTTATACTTCTCTCCTTTCGACAAAGGGTGATTTTAGTTTCTTTTCTCTTCTACTCCGTGTTTAAAGTACACCTGGTATAAACGGTGTGGACCAAGCATAATTTTGAAATCCATCCATTTGGGGTGTTTCTCAGTGGTGTTTATTACTCAGCCTGGAGTACGGACACTGTTTAGGGTGTCTTAGTTGTTACTGTGATCTACTTGTTAAACTAGGACTTGGACTAAGTTTAGAATGCCCTGTGACTTCTTTTGGGGGAGCTTTTTCCTGTCGTTTGGGGACAGGATAGGGGAGGGTAAGCGCTGCTGTTCAAATCTTTGTGTTTATTTTTGGTTAAATAACTGGAGTCTAGGTTTATTCTTTTTTATAATTGCTTACATTTTGACTATTTCTCCCATATTCAGCACCTGTTATTCAAGCATTTTCCAGCTTTGTGGCTCTTATGTCTGGTTCTCTTAAACTTACCACTTGGAACGTCCAAGGTTTGGGCCATGTAATTAAAAGGAAGAAGATTTTAACATTTTTGAAAAAACAAAAAACCGACATAGCGCTACTTCAGGAAACTAGGCTCTCTGATGTAGAACATCTGAAACTTAAAAGGGACTGGGTAGGCCAAGTTTACTTCTCCTCTCATTCACAGAATAAGAAAGGCACAGCCAGCCTTATAAATAAGAACCTTCCTTTCATTTTGACACATGAAGAAAAGGACTCAGATGGGAGATTTATTTTAATTAGTGGCTTAATTTTTGAACAACATATAACTATTCTCAATATTTATGCCCCAAATAATGATTGACCTCAGTTTATGTCACAAATTATTTTGATGTTTAATCTACATTGTAGTGGCCTGGGCTTCTTAGCCAGTGATTTCAATTGTATATGGAATGCTTCTCTGGATAAATCCTCCCCTGCAAGTATGTCTAATCCAAGATCGTCTGCCGTCCTTAAAAATGTATGCACTAATACCGGATTGATAGATATATGGCGACATTTAAATCCTAAAGTGAGAGACTACACGTTTTATTCTCATCCCCATAATTCGTATTCTAGACTGGACTATTCCTTTATTCCTAAAAACTTTTTACATTCTGTCCAGACCTGCCGTATTGACCCTATTGTCTTATCAGACCACGCTCCTGTACATCTATATATTAATCCGTTATGTAACATTCCTAGAACTCCCATGTGGGGGAGCCAATTCTGGCTCGATAATAAAAGCTCTCCAGTGTCCTCTGCTATGATCTGGGATGCAGCCAAAGCCACCTTACGTGGTTATCTTATTTCTTATAGCTCTTATCAGAAAAAGGCTATGGAGGAAAACAGAAGGAGCCTCGAAAAAGAAATGATCAGGCTGGAACAAATACACAAACAATCACCTACATCAGCAAACTTAAAGGCATTAGTGGCTGTTAAGACTGAACTTAATATAGATCACACTCATCAGGTCCAGAATCTGTTACTTTACACTAAACAGAAATATTATGAATTTGGAAATAAGTCCAGTCGTCTGCTCGCCCACCAAATGAAACATCTAAATAATGACCGCTCAATTAATATGATAAGAACACAGAATGGGGATATTACACATAACCCAAAGATTATCAATAGCACTTCCATTAATTTACTTCTAAAAAAAGATAAAACCCCCTGGATTGTTCCTCCTTTAGACCTATTAGTCTCCTCAATGTGGACTGCAAGATTCTTGCAAAGATACTAGCTCGGAGGTTGGAAAATATTCTTCCAAAAATAATAAATCCGGATCAGGCAGGGTTTGTAAAATCAAGGTATGGCACAGACGATGTACGCCGTGTTCTTAATGTTGTTCAGTATCTTAACAGTCATAAAAACCCAGCGCTTATAGTCTCTCTATAAGGCCTTTCATTAACATTATTAAAACTTTCTAATCAGACCCAATAGCCACAGTTAATACAAATGGCTTATTGTCTGAAGGCTTCCCAGTGAGCAGAGGCTGTAGACAGGGGTGCCCTTTGTCACCTTTATTGTTTTTATTGTTTATTGAACCATTGGCCGAGGCCATCAGAACCAACCCCGATATATCTGGGATTATAGTAGGTAAAGAAAGCCACGTTATTTCCCATTTAGAAGACAATGTCCTTTTATACGTGTGAACCCGGGAAATCAGTTCTGGCCTTGTTGAAATCTATAGCCACGTTCAGCACTTTGTCAGGTTATAAGATTAACCTGGGGAAGTCGGTCGCTACGCCCTTTAATTTCCCCCAGGATATGTCAATACAATCTCCTTTTCATATGTCTAGGAGGGGTTTTAAATATTTAGGTATTTTTGTCACTGCAGATTTAAATAATCTGTTTGAAGCAAATTATTCACCTCTAATTCAAAAGGTTAAGAATGATCTAACAATTTGGGCCTCCCTACCAACTTCTCTTCTTGGGAGAATCAACACTATTAAAATGAATATTCTTCCTCGATTCAATTATTTATTTCAAAATCTTCCGTGTTATCTGACCCCTGCATTTTTTAAGTCACTGAATTCTCACATATCTTGCTATATTTGGAATAACAAACACCAAAGTGTTAAGTTCTCTATTCTTACTAAACCAAAGGATCTCGGATACTTGTCACTGCCCACTCTACAATTATATTACTGGTCAGCACAACTAAAAATAATTGGTCAAATTGGTTTATGAACAGGAAAGATTCCTTATGGTTGGGTCTTGAATCTCTGTCTTGTTATCCTAGAAGTCTTAATTCTCTTCCTTTTATCAATAACATAGATTTGTTAAATCATCTCAAGAATAACATAATTGTTTATAACATACTATTAGTTTGGCGAGATGTGAGGAAGAGCATAAATATTTCTTTCCGGTCTCCTCTGACTTTGAATCCAGATTTACCAGCATGGGTTAGGAGTATTGGTTTGATGGAATGGACATCTAAGGGTTTGTCAGACTTCACAGACCTATTGGATTCTGACTCTGTTAAGTCATTTAAGCAAATCAGGGCTGATTTTAATATTCCCCATAAAGATTTTTATAAGTATCTTCAAATTCATCACTTTATAGGTTCTATTTCTTATTTCCAGGATTTATACTTTACTGCTTTACTCTGATTCTTCAGGTTACGACTCTCTGAAGGTGTGGGAGCGCGATCCGGAGGTGACATTTAATCCTGCAGATTGGGACAAGATTTGTAATGGGCTTTTCCCTAAATGTACTTCAATCTCTATTCATTTTTTACCAAACTTATTACACACCTGTTCCCTGACACCTCTAATCTTTCTTATAAATGTAAGATACATAGAGGTACATTTAGGCATTTGTTTTGGACATGTGACCTTATACAAGCTTTCTGGAAGGGGGTTCACTCTGTAATCCAAGACGTCACCGGTAAACAATTTTTACTGACTCCTTCTTTCTGTTTCTTTATTCATACTCCAGATATTTCTTTTGACATGTATACCAAATCTCTGCTGATAATTCTTTGGCGAAAAAATGTATTTTGCTGAGGTGGTCCACCCCTCAGGTCCCTACAGTTGACATGTGGATAACACAGATTTCTGTTCTTATTCCTCTTGAGAAGCTGACTCAAGACCTCAACCACAATTCTGACAAGTTCCGGTGGATTTGGGAACCACTACTTTCCTTCTTACAGAAACCATAATTCATCACTTATCCCTGGAACAGGTGGACTGGCTGCCCGTTTATTTGATCTATTTCATATATGTTACTCATTTACCCGTCTCCTGCACTCTTGTTGATCATTTAATTATTCCCATGTGCGCATGTATACATGTTTATGTGTGTATATGCAGAGATATTTATTGCAGCGCTCACTGTTTGTTTTGGGTGGGATTTTATTTATTTTATTATTATTATTATTATTATTATTATTATTATTATTACTGTTTATTTATTTTTGTGTGTTTAATAATTTTGAAAAACCAATTTAAAAATAGAAAAAAGAAAAATCTGTGTGTTTTATCATCGTTTATGTTGGCTTTGGTGTATTTGCTCCATGCCTAACAACACCCTTCCCCGTGGTAAAAATCACAGTAATGCATGGCCCCTCATAGCTTTATTATATATCAAGTCACAGTCTGCTTTTCTGTGTGGTTTATATGAACACCGACCAACTGCGTGCACCATTAAATTTGGGCATAATTAGGCCTGTTTGACATAGTATAAAATGTTGAATAAAACTTTGTTTTGTGTACTGTACATCAAGAAAATGTCTTGAAGTACTGTGATGCTGTTGTTGTTTTGCCATTTTGTCCACTTTTAACATCAAAGTAACATTTTTATTCCAAGTAATTCTATTGACATATGTCATATAATATAAAAGACTAGTTGTCATCTTCTAACCGAAAAAACAATCAAACAAAAGAAAAATGAGTTGCAAAGTTTTCATATGACCACAAATTTAGTAGCTGTTTAATGTAGACACAGCTGTACATTCTCAGAAAAAAAGGGGTGGAACCCTCAAAGGTAAATCTCAGCACCTTTAGTCAGGGAATATAGTTGTACCATAATCCACTGAAGTTATATTTTCTAAGTTGTATTGACTCCACACACCCCGTCTCATCTCCAGGCCTTATTGTTCTGTTGTACTTTATTGTTCTGTTTTAAAATATTAGCTTATGAAACGATACAAATATGTACTTTTCAACTGGAAAAACTTATTTAAAAGTTAACAATTGGACTTCAGAACCTCTGATGTACATCTGAGGGGGCACTGATGAATAAAACATGACATATTTTAGTGCTGTTGCAGGTTATGCTAAGCAAAATGATGTGAAAGAAAAAGGCTTTTGCTTAAATGTTCAGGGAGCCCAACATTCCTGGAAACTGTGGTATCAGCATATCATCAGTATTGGGACAATATCTTGTATCTTGTATTGTTTGCTTGTTTATTATTAAATTGTTAGCATAATTTGCTAGTACCAGCTTTTTAAAAAAAGCACCAATAGGAATGATCTAAAACCACTTGAAAGAGAATATCCCATGATAAATTACAAATAGCTTTTCTTCTTCTTCGGCAAACTTACCGTTTTGGAGATTGAAGGTTTCGTTCCAACTGCTTTGAAATGCATATGTTCTTCACTCCTGTTGCATCTCATCAAGAAGCTGCTTGAGAGGATGGCAGGAGTATGATAAGCTGCATCAAGGCAAAAAGGCTACCAATGCATCTAAAATTAATAAAATAAAATGTTGAAATGATCTGTTCCATCAAGTTTTTAAACCTTCACTATTATAGTAAAATGGAGAGCCAAATAAAGAAGAAATCCCCTTCATGAGTTGGTGTGTCCAAACTTTTGCCTGCTGCTGTAATTACTGAAGCAATCTCTTTAGCTAAATCACTCTGAGCATGTGCATTATCAGTAATAAGCAGAACTCGACACAGGCTTCCATTAGCCATCAAACAGGGCTAGGTTTGAGAAGGGCTCTGAGACTGGGAGCTAGCAGTGAAACAGCTGAGTCTGTGGGATAAATTTGTAGATATAGTCGTTTCTCTCACTGCTGTGAGTCATTAACACTCTGGAATCTACTTCAGCACATCAGGTAGGGCTTATTACAAAGAGAAGGGCTGGAGAGGGAATCCATTAGCCCACTGAAGTGGGTTCAGGAGAACTTGAAATCAGACAGAGAGAGAAAAGAAAGAGTCCTTACAATGTATACTGTCATTTCCTTGAGCGTGAAGTACTGGTGTCATAAACCTCTTGTAACACAGCAGCCTATAGGCTAGAAGCTAAAGCCTTGAACAGATTAGGCATTTTAGATCATTACCAGTGCACACCTTACATGGACTTGGGTAATCAGATAGTGGGAGAATCCTGGGTTTACAGGAGTTGGGCAGTAATCAGATTTCTGCTTTGCAACTAGCCAAAAAACTTCATGCTGTGGCTTTTTTTAAAACAATTTTTAAACGTCACCCCACTTTACCTGAAAATATGAACATACATCATCTAGAAGATGAAGAATATTTAAATCCTTCCTTTCGTCAAGCATGTATTTGGCTTTACTGTCAGCTCCAAATGTGTCGTTTCCGGTACCACCATCTGTTTCACACATGCGCAAACTGAGAAATCGGAAAGAAATCAGAGTAAGAGTTTACATGCACTGAGTAATCGGATCATTGCGCTAAAACCCAGCTCTCTTTATCGGATTTCTTAATCAGATTTCTGACAGCAGAGTATGCTGTTTACAAGACCACGATTCTGATCGGATTACCGAGTACATGTAAACGCACTCACTGATGAAAGTGATGCATTGAATTCTACTTCATTCTAATGTGTGCATTATCTATACCATGTATCAACTTGCAGGGATATTCCAAAAGGGCAACAATGTGAAACAAGTGACTTGTCAGCTACCTCGTCTGTTTATCACTTCCAAGCACATGGGAAAACTCCAATACCCATGATCGCCTGCGCCCTGAAACACAGGGTCAAGCTGAAGTGCAATTATGGCAGGCTAAGCTTTGAGACAAGACAAATCCTGTGAAGGAGAGGGGCTTACAGTGTCCCCCAGAACAATGAGGAGAGCCTGGATCAACCATGTCAGGGCTGGATCCCAAGGCTCTTCACTGCACAGGCGCTGAGACAGAAAGGAAGCATGACCTAAAAGGATAATGGTGTCTGAGTGTAAGCTACTGTGTGACACAGTGCTACTGTGTGGGAACAGAGTGTCGTTGCAGCTCAGGAATCCTTACAGAAACACAGGATATTCCGTCTTTTAAGCGTTATTTAAACTCTTTTTGGTGCATTAGGCTGGGTTCACGTGCTTTCAACCGATTGCAGCTCTTCACATGTACCTTTCCCTATTCTTTTACTTAGAATCCAATGGAAAGTGGTTGCAAGCTGCTCAGGGTTAAAAGCAGCTGTTTTGATGGCAAACTGGAGTCTTCAAAATTGAGGAGTTCAGTATAGAATAGAATTTTAAAAAGGTTTCCAACATCATCTCAACATCATATGTGACACCTGATCAATCATGAGAAGAAAAAGGAAGCTCAGGTTTTCCATAGTAGCAGCATTACTGTTAAGGATGGTACTTTAGTAAAGACAATGGTTCCATATAAAGCCATGCACACTCAAAGAACCCTTTGCATGATTTAAGCATTCCTGACATGGTGAAATGGTTCTTCAGATTGGTAGAGAATGTATTGTTTATAGAACCTTTTTGGAAAGCATTTTATAAAGGGTTCTTAGTTACAACCTTGAACAATGGCCTTTTTTTATGCTATCTGGAACCCTTTCTAAAAAGGATCTATTGTTCTGTATGTGTCACGTGACCGGCTTTAGGCTAGGTTAATTGTGAGGCATTGCCTCATAGAACTGAGGCTGAGGGTCTTGTCTGTGGTCTGACCTACTCTTTGTGTATCTGACCCATTGTTTGTATTATCGACTCTCCCTTTTGCCTTTTCCCTTTTTGGACTTTGGCTGCCTGGATTTATCTTTTCTTATATTTTTATATTGTTGGCTCGTTTTGGTTTTGACCCTCATCTGTGTCTTGACCTCGATTGTGGATTTTGGACAAACTAGTAAAGATTCTTTTTCACATCTTAACCACAGGCATCTGTCTCATTACAGTGTTATAGTGTCAGTGCCAAAGAAGCCAGTCCTAGCTTGCAGAGTGTAAGAGAGACAAATAAGTTCATTTTTACAACTTGGCATTTCTAATATTATATTATATTATATTATATTATATTATATTATATTGTAGTGGGTAACACCTCTGCCTTCTACTCTCTAGACTGGCGTTCATTCCTTGCCTGGGCAAGCACTCTTCACTATACCAATAAGAGTCCTTGTGCAAGACTCCTAACACCACCTTCGCCTACCTGTGTGAAAAAAAAAGATCAAATTATAAGTCGCTCTGGATAAGAATGTCTGCCAAATGCCATACGTGTAAATGTCTCACCGTGGGCATTATTAGGGCTGCACGTTTGTGACTTAAGTCCAGAATATTCAGATGACCCAAACAACTTGTCCAGCTCAGAGTCATTACTACAATGCATAACTCTCACTTTAAAAATGACATCATAGCAATCCAAGTACGCATCAGAGCCCTCCCCTAAATCCTTTCTGACATTACACTGAGCATTAATCACTGTGGAGTGGACGTATGGAGAGTGACAGGCTATCACTGTAACGTGATCCACGTTAGTAGCCTTTATTTGTCTGATTATCATCGCTACAGTAATGCTAATTACCCCTAGCATTCTATTGGATATCCGGTTAGTGCCAAGCTAACAGACGTGTACATGGACTTTCCCACATGGGTGAAATAGTTCTGATGGCGCCACTAGTTTGAACTCTGACATTAAACTTGTAACATGCTTTACTTTGCATGTTGCGGTGTTTCAGTAAATCCTTCAGTAAATGCTTCAACTTAAAGCCTCACTCTCATTAGAGGAGTTTAGGTTGGCATCAAATTCAAAATGGGCCTATATTTTTCACAAAACGATCAAATTTGTCAGCTTCAATATTGGATATGTTGTCTTTGTACTATTTTCAATTAAATATAGGGTTTAAATGGTTTGCACATCATTGCATTTTGCCTCATGCACGCATTATAGCGTGTTATGAATGTGGTAATGGATTCTTATAGACATGGTGTTCATAGAAAGTAGTACTTTTTAGTTTTGTTCTCTTACACAGAACTGTTGAAATCTTGGGATCCACCTCACAAAATGAATAGTGTAATTAATAGCTTGATATGGTTCATTAGAGAAGAATGTTGTCTAAGCTTGTATAAGCTTCCTGGAGACGGGAAAACATTTACATTTACGGCATTTGGCTGACGCTCTTATTCAGAGCGACTTACAATTTGATCATTTTACACAGGTAGGCCAAGGTGGTGTTAGGAGTCTTGCCCAAGGACCCTTATTGGTATAGTGTAGGGCGCTTGCCCTGGTCAGGGATTGAACCCTAGTCTACAGTGTAGAAGGCAAAGGTGTTAACCACTACACTAACCAACCACACCAACCAAACACTTTAAAGAATTTGTAAGACATGGAAATCAGCAGGCCAGGATTTTACTGTTAATGCATTTCTTCACTGTGGCCTACAGAATTTTATATAAAAACTGCTCTTCATTTAATGCGTAGTATGAATCTTTTACACGCTCACGTCCGTGAAAATGTATTTTTCATGGTTCGTCGTCACAACACTTCCTCTAGTGCTGATGGTTACAGCTCTATGTAATCTTATCTCTGTTGGCATCCACAAGGTTGTGGATGACAGTGCGGTGAGTAAACAGGAAAAACAGTGGTGGTAAAACCGCGTATCGGTGATTAATGGAAGCCTTAGGAAGGTCAGCCATTTCTGCAGCCATTCACCACTTCGGCGTGTACTAGCTTCGCCTGCATGCCGCTTGCAACTGTCATATCAGACTGTGTTGTGTTTCCGCACTATATTCTTTCTCTTGAGGGAGTCTTTGACACCTCACTGTCCGCTATTTCCCTGTCTCCTTTAAACATGAATTACTGATACATTTTTGTTTACTGCAGACCCCATAAACAAACACTATGCTTCAAAAAGCCATATGTGAGTGGTGCAGGGAGGAAAATTGCCTCATAAGTCATGTTCCTGAGCTAAAATTGTGGAGCAGCCCGCCATAACCTATAACCAAGGCAAGCCTTTAAATTCCTCAGTGTAGCCAGAGCCCATAGCTCCAGTGGATGGACACAAGCCCTGTCAGGCCATTAACCCCAGGCAATTCATCACAGAGGAGCAAGTAAAAGGATGGAAACCAATCACACGAGATGACGTCCAATATGGCCACTGGGATTATGGAGAGAGAGAGAGAGAGTGCTGAGCTCAAACTCAATACGCAAGGAGAGGTGTCGAATGTCCTCTCCTGTTACAGGTCAGGACAAGAGAACTCCAGAGCAAACCAGCTGACCAGCTTGTATTGGCTGACCGCAGCACAATACAAGTGTGGCTGGAAAGATTAAACAATGTAATAAAGCAGTGTGGACCCTACAGGCCCATGCACACACATTTTTAGATTAATTTGCAGCATGTAACAGATATATTTATCCGGATTGGCAGACTGTTTAAGAGGGAGGTAAACATTCTGTTAAGAATCATATTGCTAGCGTTAAATTATACGTCTTTAAAAGTGCAGAGTGAGGGTGTTATCCACTACACTAACCAGGACGAATCGATGAGTTAGCCCCTTAATAGATATGAACCTTTTTTCCATTTTCCGCCTGAAATCACACGCCCAAATCTTAAGGCTTTTACTCAGGCAGTACATATACTACAGAGAATTTCATGCTGTGATGTTACTGAAAAGATTTCAAAACTGAAAACACTGAAAGATATTGAAATGAGTCTGTGATGGTCAAAATATGATGAAAACAACAAAAATATAGGCGCTTCTTTTAAATTTAATTTAAAATTAAAAATTAAATGTAATTCTATAATGTCAATTTTAGTGACTACAAATTAGAGAGTTCATGTCCCCCCACATGTTCTGCTTTTGAAACTTGGGTTACCAGGGGTCTGCTTGCACCATGCAAAATTTGGGGTTGATTCCTCCTGCTGAGTTATTTAAACTGGAGTAGACAGTGAACAGGTGGCATCTCCAAATGGCCTTTTGGAGTCATCAAAGTCCCTCAACCTTTCTAAAATGAAAATAACACATTTTACTACAGAAGAAAAGTGGATATGTATTATCCACACGTGATGGCAACACCCTATACTGTATTGTTTTACCTTTCTCGATAAACTATCGTTATGCAACTCACCAACTGGCCTTTTTAACTTCTCACCGACAGAGAAGAATTTTATCTGGTTTTGTTTTATTCTAATTCACCTTTTAATTCTAGTGCCTAACAAGGAACGGTCACTAGTAAATAATGGAAAAGAGGTAGGAGGTAAAGGTTTCCCTTTTTCTTGTTATATTTAGTCAAAGTTCACTATTATAAAAATATTTGCAAGATCTATGTACAATAACTATTTACATTTGCATGCAATATAAATGTATTAAATATGTAATATTCAGTGATCATCGCAAGTGGCCTCACAGCAGGTGCTGCTCAAAATGCCACACGGAACATAAATCCTTGGTTTTATGTGTTTTACAATAACGAAAACTTGGTTTAGCAAGATGTTAGCTTTCCTCATGCTCTGTTTACGTGTTGGCTGTCGAGGGATGGCTGCAAGTGAAATATTCTGTTGTTTGTAATGGAACCATGATGGAAAGTTGCCACTGCCAGTGAACTGCCATTAAGAGTTGAAAAAGAGTGACAAACGAAGCCATTAACTGCCATCAAGAGTTCATGTTTAACTTTTCCAGTTAACGATGGCAGTGAAATCAACCAACATCTTGTCATTGAAGTCGAATTAGACAAACAGTTGACAGCTTCTAAAGATCTTTTCTGATGGACATCCATTTTTTGCAGTAATACTGTAACCATGCCAGCATGTGTGTGGCTTCATGCCACTGTCAGTCTCATGCCAAGGCATGGAACATTTTGTTTTAGCATCAACATGTAAACAGCTTTACTGCTGATATCAATTTTTTCAAAATAATTCTGGGTGTGATTTCCAATGTTCTGTGGTGATGTGCTCATCAGTGATAGGTCAGAATTACTTCATACAAAATCCAGATATCAGAACCCGGAGGAGGCACCTATGAAGGAACCCATGTTATCCAACCTGTAAGCTCTATTCCCGGAATGAAGTTGAGCAAATCATGCCTCACCAGACTGGATCTCTAACAATAGTGGAGGCCATATAAAATATAACTGTTATGCATGACATTCAAGAGAGAACGTGTACAGTGTGAAGGTCAATCTATGCATGCGACTGATCTCTTATCGTATTGATATTTAGTATAAAATTGGTGATGTATGTGAAGGGCAACTCTTTCATAGCAGCACCTTTGGAACTTTTATGCCTGTGGTCATCTAAAGTGTGGTTACTCTTTACACGTTTCCCAATTTAACACTAAGCAGCTACCATGCTGCAATGACTGCAGCAAGGAATGTACCCTGAGTTTTTTTATTTATGTAGGGTGTGTTTCAGTGTTTTACTTAATGCATTTAAAATATTGTGAGTGTGAACTGAAAAATATGTGCATTTGTGAGATCCTGCTGGTGTGAGTTCATGCTTGTTTCTTCACAGCAGCTGCTGTTTCTTTCCTGTAGTGCTGTTGATGTAGTAAATGCAATGCTGCTTTTTTTGGTGCAAGGTTTTTGTGAGATGTATCTCCTTTCCCCTTTGATCTACAGCAATGTTGGCCAATCTATAATGCAGTGCACAGTTAACCCCTTAAATGGCCAGGGTCTGCTGGCAGGCCCAAGGTTTTATTACACACGTCTATCACCTAATAGCTCAGCCAGTCTTAGTATGTAATAAGCCTGGGAGGCTAAAAAGTCGGTAACACTGCTACTTCACATTGTTATATGTCATGATGAATGTCATTCCAGGATTATGTGCATTAATATGACAGTGAGTGTGTTTAGTTGCACTCAATAATCCGATCATAGTTAGATTTGTGCAGTTGTCTGATTATTCAAATGTTTATGCAAACAGCACAGTCTAATTTCTTAGGCCGGATTAAGGTTTAGAAATCCCATCACAACATCTGATAAGAGCTGGATTTTAGCTCAGTGCTCAGATTTCTCAGTGCATGTAAACTCTTACTCTAATCTTCGGATTACTCAGTCTGCACATATGCGAAAACAGACAGCGGTACCAGAAATAAGCAAGCAGCTTTGCCGTGAGACACAGCAAAACAGTTTTGGAGCAACACTGAAACCAAGCACATGTTTGATAAATTGAATGATTAAAATTTTCTGGCTTTTTTAGATGATATATATTCATATTTTTATGTAAAATGGCATGATGCAGCCACATGTTTTTATGATATGTTTACATCACGTCTTCTGGGAATTTCTTGGCCGGTTGCAAAGCCAAAATCTTGATTACTGCCTTATTTATGTAGACCTTGAATTTTCCCATTATCTGATTACCCAAGTGCATGTAAATGCATATAAATGATTTTTTTAAATTATTATTATTTATATGTATAAACTACACCAAATTATATTTGATGTTTGCAAGATATGTTAACTGTGAAGACTGCGTAAGGCTTATTTGCTAAACTATTTTCTGTCTTTATAATTATTGTTGTAACATTTCACTCATTTCATGTAGTTATGATCAAATTTGTAAATGCCAGGGTTGCCTTTTGTTGCCTTTTTTATACTTCAGTGGTTGGATTTCAACCACATCTTCAGTGTGCAGGCTGCAGGAAAACAAAGTTGCTTTCATGTGATTTCTGTAGGTTGGGCCAGAATGGGTGTATGTGTGTGTTCATAGAGCTGTGTTGCTGGAGGCGGTCTCACACTCGGTTAGTTGGCCTGAGTGATTTGCCATGGCTGTTTGTGTGCTGGCTGTGCTGCCGGGCCAGACGCCACCCAGACTAATAAGGCTTATTATGGCTGGGTACGGTAGCCTGCAGAATTACCCACAGCGATTAGGTCCCCAGTGAATCATCACCACTGTCAATATATATACCACACTTCACACTTCACAGACACACATTTCCACTTTAATGGAACCCTGCACAAAGCATTTATTGAACCTTAAGCAAAGCTTAATGTGTTATTGTTTGTTGTGTGCTGAGTAATAATGGGTTTTGAGCCTCAGTTTGGTGCTAATGGTCTTCTTTATCTTTTAACCATTAGAAGTCACAGTTATCTGCCATGGCAACAAAATCACACTGCTATTTCATGTGAAATATTTCTTGCTCTTATCTCATTGAAACAAGAACAGAAGTTCTGTGGAAAGCATACATTCAAAAATACCACACATTTATTATTTGTAAGCAGAAAAGGAGATATGAATGTGATGGAAGGCTGCTATGTGTCTTCTTTGGTCTATATGTGTTTAGATATTATATATATTTTTATGATTTTGTACTTCTGACAGCAGAAAAGATGAAGTGCAGACAGAATGTAAATGAAGTTAACCCCTTAATTCACCAGTAGGCTTTTCTTCTTCGCACTTATAATATGGGAATAACTTTATAGGCGTGCATTGTTTTCCACTTTGTTACTGAATAATATGATGGGGATGTAATTAAGCCCAGTATAATATTGTAACTTGTGTGGTGTTATCTAGTAACATGATTGCATTTAACACATCGCATCAAGTAAATCCACTCACTCATCAGTTAAATTTTCTTGTTCTCCTGGATCAAAGGGGGTGCGGGAGCCTATCTCAATGCTCATTGGGCAAGAGTTGCCCTAGACAGGTCACCAGTCCCTCACAGAGCAACACACACATTTACACCTAGGGGCAGTTTAGCAGGCCAATTGATCTGACTGCATGTCTTTAGACTGCGGAAGGAAACCCACATAGACACAGAGTGAACAAATTCCACACTAAAAGAACCCTAGTTACCCGGCTGGGGGGTCGAACCCAGACCCAGACCATCTTTTTCCAAAAGCAGTTGTTATATTATGATCTAGATTGTATCACAAATTTTGGTTCCAGATTTTTCTGATGCACTCAGTCATCACCTGATTTAACATAAAGAAGGACTGATTAGCCAAATCAGGTATTTGAAGAAAACTACAAATAATGCTAGCTTGCCTCAATGACAGCTGATTAAACAAGCACATAAAACCACCGAGTATTATATTAATATAATTTTTATTTATTGCAATATGTTTTGTTTGTTTGTTTGTTTTTTAGCAAATACATTCTTGCTGGCCAGATCAAATCTCAGGTGCCTAAACCTTTTGCCAAGTACAGTATATAGTACCTTGACAATGGCTACATGGTTCTTATTTATTCTGTGAAAACTGCTGTAAATTTAAGCAATAGAGCACCCGAAGAGTGTGTTATCGCAAAATGACATCACGGCTGTGATTTGGTCGCTGTAGATCATCACAGTCATGATGTCAATCACGATAACACACAACCTCTAGTGTTCTATTGCTTTTATACAACAGTTAAATAAAGTAAGAAATAAATAAACTGGGCCATGAATGTATCATTTCATAATGTCAGTAATTGCTTCTGCCATTTTGTTTGGCGAATGGTATTCCGTTCATTTTTGGCTGATTCCAGGATAGGATTCCAGGATTTAGGTGTTCTTCTATCTCAGCTGCTGACTGAAAAGCTTGCTCAGTGGTGATGACAGCTTGGGAACTGGGAATAGTCTCATTTTCAGAGATCGGTTGTCGGTCAAATGTGATCTTAAAAGTATCCATTTTCTGTTTGTGCACAAAGGAAGAAGTTAAAACGTTCACATGGCTTGGGCGTCTCCTACAGCTGTCAAAGACGTTGCTTAGCAACAGTGTCTCAGTGGAGTGATACAGTGTTTGTGGAAAAAACATGCTGTTATGGCCAAATAACAGCACGGTTAGAACGCTTCTTAGCCAGTCAGCCTGCGTGGCCAGAACTAATAGCTGTATAAAGCACTTTAAAGAATTCTAAATAGAGGTTATATACAGCACATTGTAAAAAAAAATATCATAAAAATCGTAGTAACTTTTTTTTTTTACATTCAACTTGCGTCCAATGTTGACGGAACAGTAATTTGCGTTTTACATGAACCGAGTGACTATGTACTGTGAAGGATAACCTATGTTAACAGTTGTGCAATATGAAATATTATTGGATGTATAAATAAACTGACAGTGCATTATGCAATATTTATGGACAAATAAACAAAGTGGCAGTGCAATATGAAATATGTATAGATGTGTAAACAAAGTGGCAGTGCATAGTAATATAAATAGAGAGATATAATGTAATGTAACGTCCAGCTGGTGCCCAGTGGGCCAGTCTTGTCAGTGGCTCAGTGATGAGGTGCTGATCAGTGCGATTGCTGTTGGTAAACGATATCCTGTACTGTCCCTTACTGGTGAGTCTGGTGCTTCGCTGTCTGACCAGTAGGTCATGGAGGGGAAGTGATGTACTGTGCAGGATAGCAGTGATTTTAGTAAATGACCTTCTTTAAACCGTTACCTCAAAACCATGAAGTGAGCAGTCCAAGACTGAGCCAGGCTTCTTGATCAGTTTGTTGAGCTTTTTGTTGAGCACTCCCCCCTTCTGATGCCGCCTCCCCAGCAGCCTGCTGCAAAGAAGACAGCACTGGCAACAGCAAACTGGTAGAAGACATAAATTAATACACTGGCATATACACTAAATTAATATCTGTGAACACCAAACTCAACATCACACTGCTCTCAGACCACCTTAGCCTTTTTGGAACTCTCCACTTCCTTCATAAATACTCAGATTTGTCGTTGTGATGCTGCTTGTTTCCACCATTGCTGTGGAGATGTTGCTGATTCCTCTGTTTCATTTGTTTGAATACAAAGACCCTGTGGCTAGCCTTCAAACCCAGCTGCTGCTTCTGTGGAGAGATGAAATGGAAGGAAGATAAGAGGGGGTTCGGGGAAAGCCTCTCCATCTGTTCAGTAATGCAAGTCCTCCCCCCTTCACAAAGCCAGGCAGATAGAGAGGTACAGTAGAAAGCAGGGCCACAGTGGGCTGGGATTTCATCTGGAGTGCATGTGGAGGACTTTGCTATCTGTTTCCCTGCTTTTTCATCTTTTTGTCTTCAGGTGATTCCATCAACATCTCAATCTCTCTTATGCTTTCTCTGTGAAGGCATTCATTTGCTGTGTAAGTACTAGAGTGTTATGCCTCAAAGTTCACTGGAGATAACAAAAGCACATTATATGAATTATTTCTGAATTGTAGCACATTGAAAAAAGCGAAGAAGTGGTTCGGAACTCTTAATCTACACCACATTTGCATTTGTATGCGAAGAAGGGGTGTTTTTGTTATGGTATGATGACATTAAGTCAATGAAAAGTTATTGTTGTTTAACGTCTCACATTTCTTTTATTGTGATTGAAATGAAAATGGACAGAAAAACATGCAGATAGAAACCTGTCTATGACTTAAATGTAAAACGAATTATGGACTCAGCAACTCTATATATCTAATCTATAATTATATACTATATTATACATATTTGAAAAGTAAAAAATAAAACTCTCAAATCTTTGGGTTAACATTGTAGCATATAAATAATTGATGCCCCAGTGATGCTGTGCCAACATTACACCATAATACAGCTGAGTAAAAACGCCTATAAGTACTTCTTAATGATGAGTGACCTCAGCCTCTATTGGGTCAGCCTCATTTTCCTAAAAGAGCCTCTTCATTCTTCAGAACGGCTTTTGGTTGAACCACAAACTGCTGCCACAGGAAACAATACAGTGTGAATGATTTCAGATTTGCCTTCATGCCTATGGCAGACAATGTTTAGCTACTGTCCAAGGGTTAATGCCTGTTGACCCTTCAGACCTTGATGAACTCGATACCCAGAGATGGATTAGAATCATTTTTTTAACAGCACTAGAGTTTTAAGGAATAGAGAGTTAAATGATTTGCACATCATCACATTTCGTTTTTATTTACATTTGGCACAGCATCCCAACACTGTCGTAAACTAGGGCATAGTTAGTTTAGACCATGCCGTCAACATATGATTGAAATAGGAGAAGAGATTGAAAGACTGCATGAAGGGATAGAACTCTGAGTAGCTGAGATGGAATTCTGGGCAATTTCTGCTTGGGCTTGCCCTTTTAACAATTTTCAGAAAGGTTCTAGAAACTTATAGAACCATATAACAACACATTCTCCACCAATCCGAAGAACCGTTTCACCATGCAAAGAACTAGTTAAGCATGAAACAGTTCTTCAGATTGATGGAGAATATCCTGTGGATAGTTCCATATAGAACCTTTTTGAAAAGGGATCTGCATAGCACAACACAGTCACAGGCTTGACATAGTGACAATAGCAGAACACTTTTTGGTGCCAACCTTTCAAAAACAGTCTATATACAGTAGAACCACATAACAGCACATTCTCCATCAAGCTGAAGAACCATTTCACCATGCAAAGAACCATCTTAGCACAAATTTGTTCTTCAGCTTGATGGAGAATATGCTGTAGATGGTTATACAATCCCATTTCCAAAAAGGTTGGGACGCTTTGCAGAATGTAAATAAAAATAGAATGCAATGATATGGAAATCGTGTAAACCATATCTTAAAGGAAAAGGCTCCAACGACATCATTTTTAATTTGAGAAAACTTCACTTCAATGGGGAAAATACTCACATTAGTGGGTTTCTTTGGTCGCTCGCAGAGCCATCTTGCCAATTGTTCTTTTTTCTTATAACAGTCCAACATAATGTTTGGAGTGTGTCTCTGAAAAACCTCTATTTGGAGGGCCATGCATCCCTATCACTTTGCCCTACCCCTCTATCGCCACTAAATTGAGCCCACCCTACCCCAAGGTTTGAACGTGCAAAACGGAAGGCTAAGGTTTAAGTGGTAGGGGCAAAAAGCGAAATGGGATTGGGCCTAAGAATTGTCCAACTAATGGCAAAACTTTCTCCATCTTGTTGACTTTTGCTCAAGTGATCTTTTTTTAAGAAATGTAAAGCCAATCTGTTTTCTGAATGAAAACATTGTCTTTTTTATTCTGTGCACTTGGTTGTATGCAGTAAACACTCCCATGCTAAATAATGATGAATGAATGAATAAAAATAACATGAGCCAAGTCCAAAATAATATCGTTTTTATTGATGATTTTGGTCCAGCTTTTAACCCTATAGAGAACATTTGGTCTCACATTACACACAAAGTAGCTCAGCAATGTTTTTCAGCTTTTTGATGCCATCAGTGGAGCTGAGTGGAACAATATTGACTTTGTTTCCATGAAAGACTCTCTGCAACCTCCCACCACCCTCACAATGACTTACTGCATCAAATTGTTTGATTCTTGCTAATCTACTGACTAATGATTTCTTATAATTATTAAAAGATGGTTAAAAGCTTAATGTTTTGCCATTTCAGGCTTAGTCCTTTTATTTTGCTTGACAAAAGTGTTGACAGGTGCATTAAGGAAGTGAGTGAGCCACTCTCTCTCTCTCTCTCTCTCTCTCTCTCTCTCTCTCTCTCTCTCTCTCTCTCTCTCTCTCTCTCTCTCTCTCAGTTTTTGGACCAACTGATATAGCTGCCCACTGGGAATGCTCCTTGTAACCCTGATCACCAGCAAGACACACTGTATGAACTTATAAGATGAAATAAGACCCCCTGAATCCCCTGTTTTTTGCCCCCTTCAGATTTCTCGGTGTGCCCCCAGGAAGAGGAAGCTGTCCACTGACAGGGCCGCTGCCCTTTGACCTCATCTACACAGACTACCACGGCTTGCAGCAGATGAAACAGCACATGGGGCTCTCCTTAAAGAAACACAAGTCAGTATCAGACTCTTCTCTCTGTGTGTTTGTTATATTTTGCACCTTTTCAGAAAAGCCATGTCCTTATATTGAAGTAAAACCGGAAAGAAGCAGGGATAACATTTTCATGAAGGTTAGGATTAGAATTAAGCTTAGAAAAGCCTTTTAAACTATAGACTCTTACATAAATACTAGATGGAGATACATTGTTTGAATTAATCATTGTAGTGCAGGATGAAGCCCAGCGGCTGTGTAGTGTATGTTGCTCTAATGTAGCTCTTGTTCCAATACAGCTATTGAATGACTTTTAAAGCAATACATTCAACACCTTCAGTACAATAAACTTATTGGAGAACTATGGGAAATTCAACAAGCAGCAAACTAACAACAGCAACGTGTAAATCTCCAGGATTCAGTGTGTCATCCTTTACATTTATTGCAGCTTCCATTCCTTTCAGGAGACACATTTTCAGTTTCTCAAAGAATCTGCAGACACACCTCCAAAGTTCAGTCTTAGAAGTTGGTTGACCATTTTTTGAAACACGTTCAGTGATGCTGAGGTCTGGATTCTGGGGTGGTCAGCCCATTGCCCATAGAAGAAGCCCATTGCTTGTTTGTTTCATGTGTTTGTCTCCTTTTCTCAGTGAGGCTTCTTGAACAGCTACACATCCTTGCAGAGCCATAGCGCTGTGAGTTAAGGTTCTCACAGTGTAATGATGGACAGAAACACCTGTGGATGTTTTTAGATCTGAAGCAGCTTGATTTTCTCCTCTCTCTCAAAGATTAAAGCTTTAAGTGCTCTTTATCTGAAGGTGGCAGTTTTGGTGTCTACCAGGCCTTCCAGGTGGTTGTTAGGAGAACATTTTCTCTGTGGCTTTTAATCATTTCTTGAAGTCAAGTTTTAGAAACTCTTGAATTTTTTCCTAATTATTTCTCACTGACTTTCTCCTTTCTTATATCTCCTGAAAAAGGAATAACTTATGTTTAATGGTGGTTTTGACTGAAAATGAAATAAATGAAGGGTTCTTTCTTCTGCACCAGACAAGGTATACAACCAAATGAGGTGCATTTCTCACTGCAGGTTTTTTCAAGGCTTTTCTATTCAGTATCTCTACTTCCATGCTGCTAAATTTCCTCCTGCTCTCTGCTCTGACTGGCTTCATTTCAAAGCCCTCTCACTTACACAAGACAGTGATTAGCTGAATCACTTTAATTAGAGCTTTGCTTAATCAAGCCACCAGTTTCTCTCTCTCTCTCTCTAATTCTCACTCCTCTGTAACTGCTCCTGTCCCTCCAGGCGGGCGATTCTCTGGTTCTCTCTTTGACTCCCACCACAGCCACAGAAACAGTTCGTATATGTGTGCGCAGAGCCGGCGACTCATGCTCCTTTTAGCCGTGTCTGTCAACAGATTATTGTTGTTATTCTGCTGTCAGCTTCACGGTGTAAATAGTGTTTATCGATCCAGGCGATACAGACATGCTCATCAACAAACGTTCACACACCCCCACCTCGCTCTCACACTTCTGAGAACAGCAGACGCATTGACTGAAAGTGGCGTGAAACAGGGAGCAGCTTTGCTGTTGGTATTATCTCGCCAGGAGCCTTAAAGAAAGGCTCCAGTTGCACCAGCTGCAAGTCCAGGTTCTTGCTAGTTATAACGTGAGTGTTTATTAGGTTAAGGTTTGCTCATTACTCTCATTGCTTATTGCTGCACTACAAAAGCTCATATTGGTAGCATTTAATTCTATAGTATGTAAAGCACCCAGTGGAAAAAAAAACATATATATATATACATATATATATATATATATATATATATATATATATATATTTACTTTTAAAATATAAAAAATCTAGATATTCAGGGTAACAGTACAACATATATTGTAATATGAGTCTCACAATTCAATAGGCACAGACACTGAACAATATGTAAACTTACTATAAAACTGATTGCATTGTATTAAATAAAGTAAAATATATAAAACAAGCAAGCTGTCAATAAAGGAAGATCCTCTCACTTCTGAAAAACAGCTTTCTCTATACCTTAAAAATCAAGAGCAGGGAGGAGAAGCAGTCTCCCCATAAGCATATATTAATTTGTGGCTATATATACGCACAGAACGTTTAACGTGTGTGTGTGTGTGTGTGTGTGTGTGTGTGTGTGTGTGTGTGTGTGTGTGTGTGTGTGTGTGTGCATATATGGTAAGCCATGACTATTAGATCTAGGCCTTTAGTTTGAGCCATGGATTAAAAGCAGGAAAACATACCTCTATTATAATGCTAGTTTCTGCTGGCACCCCTATGGGACTCTAGTAGTATGTTAGTGCAACAATTACAATATGTTTTGGCTGTTTTTGATTACATCAAAAGCTTTTTTGAAGCTTGTAGAAAACTTTATATTTCACCTTTTCTAGTGTCTCTTAATAAAGAGTCTTGGCATAGAGCTGTCAATGCTGTTTTCCATTTCCAACTGAGATATTTCCTTAAACATTACATGGCTAATGCAGATTTTAAAACTATAGAAATACAAACCCACACAAAACAGTACAAAATTCACTCTGAAGCAAACACACATAGATCTTTACCACACACAACCTTTTTTATAACCCATGAGTTTTGAAATAGTTGGAAACATTTTTTTGTAGGTTTAATTTTAGGCTTGGCTACTAATATTACATCTTCTTGCACATGTTTAGCATCAATACTGACCAACATTAGTGGCCTTCTATTGAGGAAAAACCCCTAGACGTTAACTGTTAGTCATTGTCCTTTCACATATCATGTGTCGTCACTAACATTGACTAGAAACAGGTTCCAATGTCAGTATATGTTTGGTTCAGGCCTTGGCTCATGTTCTGATGTAGTCTATTGATCCATATTGATCCAACATTGCCCACACAGAGATGTAATCTTCTCTGGCTTCAAAAAAGGTCTCTTTTTTTCTTTTTTTAACTTGGTGTTGCCATTTCAACATGTACATGGCAGCTGTATTTATACAATTATATTGTATAATGCATCGTATTTTGGAGATGTGGCTGTATATTAGAAAAACTGAAAGTGAGTCACCTGAAAAGAATGAAAGCTGTATATATAGAAAAAAATTATATTTTATTTATTTGAGGGATCTGTGAAATTTAAATGTATGTTTTTGACATTTTACCTTAAACCGGAAACGAATTTGTAAATTACATAAATGAATGAATGCACATTATGTTATTACACATAAAGTTCTGTTGTGTTTACAGTCCAGCATCTATCCACAAGGCCAACCTGTGGTATCTTCTCTGGCTTCCTCTACTTCTACAGGCAACCAGCTATGCTGAAGCACAGATTGTAGCGCATGGCCTTGATTAAACGCTCCTGCTACTGGCACTCAGGATTGTAAACAGACGTGGATATTGAAATGAGCAGGGGGAATTTTTGGCTGTAGCCCTCTCTAATGCATTATTAATAAAGTGGAGATGGTGATGGTATGGGGTCATAAAAGTAAGCTAATGAAAGTAGCTGGGAGCTTTATGAAGCCTGATTAATGGGGTGCTGTCAGGAAAGGGCGTTAGGCTAGAAGCAAAAGGGTGACTTAGGGATTAGGAACGGGTATGTGTAATTAGTTTACCAGGTGGTGATTAAATAACAATTTCTCATCTGAGTCTTCAATATTTATCTCATCTGAATCTTTAATGTGTCTCACCCGAGTCTCATCTGAGTCTCCAATATGTATCTCACCTGAGTCTTCGATACTATCTCACTTGAGTCTCCAATATATATCTCACCTGAATGTGTTGCGGGACGGCGGGGAGGCAGACCCAAGTGCAGAACTGAAACCCAGCAAAAACAAAAAGGTAACAAGATATAGGGGGCAATGCTATACGCAGCTGCCGTTGCTACTAATGAGTTCTCAGGAACTCCTCAGGATCGGGCAACTGGAGGACCAAAGGGGATGTTAACTGTGCCTTGATCTCCTCAATAGCCTTCTGGGCTTTGCTGGTCCAACAAAAGGGCTTCTGGGTAAGGGCGTTGAGGGGTGCCACCACGGAACTGAAGTTCCTCACAAAGCGCCGAAAGAAGTTGGCAAATCCCAAGAAGCGTTGGACCAGCCGGAGAGAGGTAGGACATGGCCAGTCCATGGCCAGTCCACCATGGCTTTGATCTTGGCTGGGTCCATGCGCAGGGTGGCCATGGACACCACAAAGCCCAAGAAGGATATTGTGGCAGCATAGAACACCAACCTCTCCAGCTTGATGTATAGGCGGTCTCCGACATGTTCGTTTAGGGAACAGCTGTAGATGAGTATGTCGTCGAGGTAGACATACACATAGGGGTCCAACGCTTCTCAGAGGACTTCTTTTTTGAAGCGTTGGAAAACTGCAGGGGTGTTCATTAACCTGAAGGGCATAACCAGGTACTCATAATGCCCTGTGGGAGTGATGAATGCTGTCTTCCACTCATCCCCCTGTCGAATGCGGATGGGGTTGTAAGCAGATTGGTTGTAACTCCACCTTGGTGAAAACTGTGGCTTGCTGCAGCTTGAGGTCCCAGTATTCTTTGGGGACCGCTGTGAGGTCCGGCCTAGTGGGACGTGTGGGAGAGGGTGCTTTACGGGGGGACAAGAGTCAGCCAGGCAATGCCCGTCGCACCGGGGGCCCCACACATACACAGACTGGATAGACCAGTCAATGCAGGGATTGTGCTGCCTCAACCAAGGGAACCCCAGCACCAGTCGTAAGTGTGGGGCTTGGGTGAAATACAGTACAATATTCTCCCAGCTCTGCGGCCAACGTGATGTTAAGAAAGCTTTCCACTGCTCCTGAGTCAATGAAGGCCTGCAGGGTGGTATGATGAGTGTGACCCTATGCAAGCTGCACCCCCAAAAAGAGCCCTGAGGTGGAGGAAAAGAACGACTGACCCTTCACTGGTCCCCCTGACCGGAGCAAGCCCAGGTGTTTCCCACCAGGCGACTGATGTCTGATGTTGCCAGGGAGTCTGGCCTTGACAGCATGAGACCCAGAGCACCCCCCAGTAGCAGCACTAGAACTGGCACTAGCAGGCTGAGCCCCCTCGGTCTGTGCTCTGACCAGCAGGGTCAGCTGCTGCATCATGTTGTGCAACAGCTGCTCATGCCTGCCAATAACTGCTCCCTGGTTTTGCAGGGCAGACTTAACGGGATCAGTTCTGCATTTGGGTCTGCCTCCCTGCTGTCCCGTAACAGAACATGCTGGGTCCATGGTGGTCACACCATTCTGTTACGGGATGGCGGGGAGGCAGACCCACGTGCAGAACTGAAACCCAGCGAAAATAAAAAGATATAGGGGGCAACAGAATATGCAGTTGCTACTAATGAGGTGCCCGGACCGAGGTTCAACCCGCCGCTGTTATGGTTGATGGTCCACAGTGTTACTGCTGCGAAGAACGTCAAACTAAGATGACACCAAGTGCAGCGTGCTCAAACAAAGGCTGAGTTTAGCGAAAGGGGAAAGGAAAGGCAAACAAAAAACACGGCGCTTCCTCTGTGATTGCACGAGGAAGGTCGGCTGTGGGTGCGACAGGTTCCAGGGGCAAACACTTGTGCACAACTTGGATTTCATTTCTTTGTCTTTTGTGAGTAATTTGGAGGTAATTACTCTGTTTTTGAGGCAATTTATTTTCCTTTCTTTTCTTCTCTTTTCTGAAACTAAGTAACGTACTGGTCACCCCTCAACAAAGGTGTGACAAACATTGCCGTTTGCCAGAACATTAAATAAGGAAGCTTCCAGGTGCATATATATATATACATATATCCAATATATCTCTCCAATATATATCTCACTTCATCTTCCATACTATTCCACCTGAGTCTTTACTGTTTCTCACCTGAGTCTTCAATACATAACTCACTTTAATCTTTAATACATATCTTACCCGAGTCTTCAGTATATATCTTACCTACAGTGCATTTCTCACCTGAGTATTTAATTCATTTCTCCCCTGAGTCTTCAATAATTTGATGAACAAGAAGCTGAGTGTTGAAGATAAATCCATCCAAAAGATTAGCACAGAGCTGCAGTGAAAATCAAATATCACTGAGGAAATATCAAAAGAAGGCAAGGTGTCCCCAAACTTTTGGCAGTGTCTATGCAACAACTCAGCTTCTAAACCCAAACCTTTCCTGAAATATCTTTTTAAAACATCTTTTCCACCCTAGCGGGTCTAGGGCCAGCTTAGCCTAGATTGGTGTCTCTCTGATCTCGCTCAGATACTCCAGCAATGAGTTTTAAAGCTAAAGCGCTTCCTTTTAAGACTGCTTCCTTCGTTTCCCAAAGGGGGTGTCTTATCTGTTTTTCCTGAAGACTCTGTCATGGTGAGCGGAGGAGAAAACTAGAAGAAACATCTCTCATCAATGTTTAAAACCCCCCAGCACGCCTAGCACTCGCTTAGTGTAACGCATGTTCTTCTTGCCCCTTGTAGGTTCTTCGCTGCTGCTTCTTAGATCACAGAGCTGATATAGCCACAGATGTTAAAGGCTGATATTTGTAAGGGAGATGTTAGTCGGTATCAAACAAGACTTTACGTTGTGCGGAACTGTGTGCCATCTTGAATCTGAGCTGTTGGAGAGAGAGCACATCTTCAGCTTTGTTTCTTTGAGATGTCAGCAAAGATGAAATGTGAAATAGTTGTAGCATTTAATTCATGCTTAATGAGATTTGAACATGTGTTTGCTTTTGTTAGTTGGTGAGCAATGATTTACCCTTATGCTTAGAGTTATTGCTGTCATTTTGCAGTATTGCTTAGCTATAATTATGGAACGACTTCATTAATTACATAGTTTGTACTGTTTATTATACTTTAGGTTTAGGTTTAAGTCATTATTGCCATTGTCACAGGTACAACGAAATTTAAAGTGCTCTCCAGTCAGTGCATCACTTAAGAGTCTCTAAAATAATTTAGGTTAAAATAGAAAATAAAAGCATCATTGCAGCACATCTAAACACACACCAGCATGGACTTCTACATCTACAGATTGCAGCATTGAGGGTTGTTATTGTAGTTGGATAAAAACTATGTTTGAGTCTCTTTTGATCTGTACCATCTGCCTGAAGGCAACAGTTCAAACAATTAATGACCAGAATGGTAGGTGTCCTTTATAATGTTGTGGGCTTTTTTGAGACAACGGGAACTGTGTAGTTCTTCCAGTGTGGGAAGAGGGCAGCCGACGATCTTTTGGGCGGTGTTGATGACCCTCTGGAGTGCTTTCCTCTGAGCCGCTGTGCAGCTGGTGTACCATGCGCACTTGCAGTATGTTAGTATGATCTCAGTGGAGGCATGGTAAAAGGCCACTAGCAGTCTTTGTGTGATGTTGTTCCTCCTGAGTGTTCTCAGGAAGTACAGTCTCTGCCGGGCCTTTTTCAGCAGCTCAGAGATGTTCACACTCCAGGATAGGCTCTCCTTGATGTGGACTCCCAAGAAAAGGAAGTCTGCCACCCTCTCCACACAGTCCGTGCTGATGATTAATGGTGGGATCTCTGTTTTCTTTCACCTGTAATCTATGATGAGTTCTTTGGTCTTTGAGGTGTTGAGGAGCAGGTCATTAGCCCTGCACCATATAGACAGCCGGTCCACCTCATCTCTGTAGACAAACTCGTTCCCCCTTGGAGATGAGCCCCACCACTCTGGTGTCATACACAAACTTCACCATGGTGTTGCTGTGATGGACAGGGGAGCAGTTGTGTGTGTAGAGGGAATAGAGCAAGGGACTCAGCACACAGCCCAGGGGAGGAGAGCTGGTACTGAGGCTTAGGGCCTAGATGTATAGTGGCCCACTCTGACCCTCTGTCTGTGATCAGAAAGGAAGCTACTGATCCACATGCAGGTAGTGTGTGGAAGCCCCATGTACCCCAGTTTGACCACTAGTTTGTGAGGGAGGATGGTATTGAATGCTGAGCTATAATCCACGAAGAGCATCCACACATAGCTCCCCTGCTGCTCCAGGTGTGATAGTGCAGTCTGGAGTGCTATAGCTATGGCTATATGGCTAGCTTTTTCTTGTATAATGAATTACATGAACTTACACATGGAATTTCGCAGTTATGCAAGGAATTGCATATACATTCAAAATACTCTCTTTATTGATAGATTTGAGTCTGTGCTTCTGACATTTTAAAAGTTTTTTTCAATGTCAGATTATGATAAAAAAAAACATGCACTGTACTAAAACATAAACAGACGGTAAAATGAGCACAGATACATTTCACCAACACCTATGTTATTAATCAGTTTTGTCTTTGGAGAATCTGTACAATCAAACTCACATCCTGTGTTAATTTGCGGAAATTTGAATTATTAATTTTAGCATAAAATACATTTGGCTTAAACTAACCAAAACTATTAGCAATATCACTTATAAAAGCAATAATAAGAATAGAATAGAATAGAATAGAATAGAATAGAATAGAATAGAAATAGTAATAATTTGTGTACATGGTAATCCAGTACAAAAGTAAATGCACATTGGGATAAACAAATGCTGCAACTATTCCTTTTAAAGAACTGACCCTGCCCAAAAATAAAGCAATACAAACCACAGTTAACACAGAAGCATCTCATACACTCAATAAAACTATGTTTAACTTTTATATGTTATTTTCTGAAAATAATCACATTACACAATCACATTATTCTACTGTCTTAAAAACTATGATGTTTTGTTTATTTCACTTTTAATTCTTATCAGCGGTCATAATTTTAACAGTATCAAGTTTGCTTAGTAGGGGAAGCAGTGTGCTAATCTTCACTCAAACTCCGCCTACAAGCGAATCCATTGGCTCACAAGCCACTGAATGCTTAGTTTTTGGGGGGTTTTTTGCCTCCTTATTAAAACATCTGCATGAGTTTGGGCATGTTTCATTTAAATGAGGTGCTGTTAGGGTGGCACTTGATTTCACGCACCGAGGCTGATTCACCATTTACACTCGAATCTCCACTCATTTCCACATCATGAAGTTTTATGCATCAATACAAAACAATAACTCTCCATCAAATTCACATTGAAATACCATATCTTCTGAAACAGATGTCCTTGTTTACATACAAACACAGATGTGGTACAGACTGAAAGCTTAAAATCTGCATTTTCCTCAGTATTTCGCAGCTTGTTTCTAAGATTTGCTAGTGCGAAATAAATCACATCAAAGTATAGTGCTTCTTTTATTGCTGGGGATAGTGGGACTTCTTAAAAGAGTTCAAGTTTATCTGCAGGAGACTGCTGTATCAGAGAGAGTGGTGCTGTTCCTTGATCCTGATTGACTCCTCTATGCTGTGAGACTTTGTTTTGATGGCTCTTTGAATCTCTGAGCTGATTTGAAGGTGATTTCAAAGACTTGTATTGACCTCTACTCAGGCTATTGTGTGCTGTGGTGTCGCAGCGGTGGCTGGGGCTGAATGTGCCCGTTCACAATGCAGGGATTGAATGAAGTGATTGTGGGTGAGGTGTTTCATCCCTAACCTGTCATTCCAGCTTTAGATTATAGTGTGAGGAACAAGTGTGCTTAGCCAATGACAATCCATTCTTTATACTAGCAGAATTGACTGAAGTATACAGCTCGCAGGTTTCTGAAATTGAGGATTTAATTTTCTGAGGCTGTTTATATTCACTGCTTTGTTGGAGCTGTTTTCAAGTGTCTTTCATTAGAAAAGTGTCACTCTAGCTTAACATTGGTCAAGGATTACTTTGAGTTCCTGCACATTTAGCTTAAAAGGCTCTTAGGTTGAATAACTTTTTTGAAATAAGAGTTAGATGTCATACGTAAACACTATTAAATGAAAAAAAAATACAGTTCTCAGTTTACAGAGTATGGAAAAAAGGCTTTTTTTCATACTTGCATTCAACCTTCAATAGTATACACTCACTGGCCACTTTATTAGAAACACCTACCTTGTACTTCCCCTTCCTGGCCACTCATTAGAAACACCCATCTTCTACTTCCACTCACTGGCCACTTTATTAGAAACACCTACCTTGTACTTCCCCTTCCTGGCCACTCATTAGAAACACCCATCTTCTACTTCCACTCACTGGCCACTTTATTAGAAACACCTACCTTGTACTTCCCCTTCCTGGCCACTCATTAGAAACACCCATCTTCTACTTCCACTCACTGGCCACTTTATTGGAAACACCTACCTTGTACTTCCACTTACAGGCCACTTTATTAGAAATGCCCACCTTGTACTTCTGCTTACGGTCCACTTTGTATTTCCACTCAGTGGCCACTTTATTAGAAACACCTACCTTATTGCTCCACCATGTACTGTCTGTAAAAATAAAGTAGGCAGTCATTGTGTGCAGTTATGAAATCATGATTTTTCTTTCTCTTCTCTGTTTCTTGTTTTCTAAGGTGCCATATTCGGGTAATAGACACGTTTGGGACAGAGCCGGCATATAACCATGAGGAATATGCAACCTTACACGGCTATAGAACCAACTGGGGGTACTGGAACCTCAACTCCAGACAATATATGACCATGTTTCGTAAGTACAGCTGACTAGAGATGCCAAAGGAAAGGATCTGTTAGATTTAAGAGATTTTATTATTGAGAATTTTTAACTTTAATGTAAATGAATGTAAGAAGATTTTATTCCAAGTAATTTTGAACCAGTTCTATTCAGTCCATTCATCAAAAATATTCCCTTGGTGTAAAAGGCAGCTGGAGTTTTCAAAGGTGCCGAAGTAAAAAGAGTTTAATATGGCAACGACAATATACATTTACCAAGGAATATATCACAGATCACTGGAGACCTGAAGGTCCTAATTTCTGCCCTTCCTCTGACCGCTGCTACCATGCCCTTAAGCAAGAAACTTAACTACAAGCTGCTGGAGGTTATCTACCTCTCCCTCAGTCATTTTCACTCCAAATAGAGCAGCTGCTGCTCGGTGCTTTTATGTAGAGATGAAGAGTAAAACAATGTCAAGGGCAGAATTCTGTTAGCTAAGATGCTGGTTTGATGATTAAAATGTTGCTCAATATTTTTCACTTACAAGACTTCAGTAAATGGGCCTACAATGAATGATCCAGTGTCTACTACAAAACTAATGTGTATGTTCTGTAGTTAAAATTGTGAGGAATGTAAGTGCACTGAGCCTTTAAGGGGTTTTAAAGGGAAAACAGATGCCTATAAACAAGTGAATATTGAATATGAACACCATATCTCAAATTTCTTTTTTCTTTTTTTTAAGATAATTTGAAAATGCCAGCTGCTCTTTACTTTATGAACGTAACATTTAAGGAGTTGAAAATTAAGCATATTCTTTCTTTCTCTTGTAAAATAACCATTTTTAAGAGTTTTTTTTCTAATAATAATAATGTTGAAACCATTCATAAGCCATAAATATACATTTTGTGTATTGTCAAACAATTATATTGAGGAACCCCTTTACAATTGTGTTTTGCTGGTTCAATCCAGTCAGATTTGATCACTGAACCTTCAAATAAGTCTGAATTAATCAGTAATACTTTTGTTAGACTATTAAAAAGAGCTTATATGTTAGCTTTAGGGATAATTGAACAATTTTATATATACTACACTTTGCTAATTATGTCTTCTGCTTTATTGTCCATTACGCCTTCCTCCCCTCAGCTCACACGCCGGATAACTCCTTCATGGGCTTTGTGTCAGAGGAGCTGAACGAGACGGAGAAGCGCAACATTCAGGAGAACAAAGTCAAGAACATGGCAGTTGTGTATGGCAAGGAAGCCAGTATGTGGAAGGTGAGGACACGGCTCTGAATAGAACTGCTGACCCAGAAAGAGCTCCGCTAATCTTAGTCCAGAACATTTCAACACAAGCAGTTTGACAAAGATCTAACGGTTTTGTGTGGATCTTCTTCTTAACAACCTTGGCCCAAATTTAGCCTACTTTGAGTGTCAGTGCTAGGAACTACAGTATGTTGTTGTGCCTGATGTTGAACAGACAAGGGACTGGATTCTATATCTTGTTTATCTTTTGTTCAACTTTAAGTTTTCCAAAAGAACCATCATTCAAAATCCACAATAAGATTCTGGAGGGAAGACCACTTAGGTTTATGAAAGAGTGTCTTTTATTCAACTACACTAAAAAGTGGCTCGTCACATCTACTTAAAAAAACAAGTGGTAACGAGTAAATTAACTAGTGTGATTTAACTAAATAATGACTTTGAAAGAACCGTTCGCTATTTATTAATCATTATTAATTTCCTTGTTACCACATGAAGTATCTTTTTAAGGAGATCTGATGAGCCACTTTTTGTAGTGTGTGTTCAAGACAGTGATTTTGATTTTAGTGTTTCGTGACTTACATTGTTCTACAATATTAAATATTGTAGGTTGAATTATTTACTATTTATTTCTTAGAAGTCGAGAGTTGTTATTATTACCATTTTGCTGCAAATCTGATTTACATTGCATTATTGCATTACTAATTGTTTGTAGTTACATTCGTAATTACATTGCAGTTGCACAGTTTTCTACCTTCACACTTGTATCGACAGATTTGAACGTATGTACTTATGTTTTGCATATGTTGTGATGTTAAATAGTTACAAATGCATTGTCAGAATGTACACTGACATAGTTTTAAAGTAATTTACAACACTGGCACTGCTCACTGCTGCTCATCTCACTCTGACTGGACTCCCGTGATGCTCATTGTCATGGTAACATGGTGCATGTGTGTAACTTAACATCAGATTACCTGTAATGTGCTGGTAAATGAAGATTTTCCACCAGATTTTTGGGAGATTGAGCATATAAACACATTAGTCTTAATCTATAATCAGAATGTATTCAATTGGATTGGCAAGAATCTTTGCACTTGAGCACAGCCACTGACTTTCTATCAAATTCAAATCATAATGACATCTACTACTTACAAATCCTCACTGTCCAACAAAAAACAAGTATCTCCAAAATAGTAATAGGGCAAAACGTTCTTTACTTTCAATGTAAGTTAATTAATCAGTGTTATTTAACACTAAAAATGACTTTGAAAGAACCATTTGCTATTTATTAATCGTACAGTATTTATTTGAAAATGTTTGACAATGTTTTTATTCTGAACAATTTTGGAGCACTTCTATTGGTCCAATCGTCATTAAATTTTCACACAATGTAAAAGACAACTGCTGAGCTCAAATGATGCAAAAAAGTAAAAATTGCTAAAAATGTAGATCTTTTTCATTGGACAGCAATGAAATGCAGATGGTGTGGCTTAAAACTTTAGAATCCACACTTTCCACAGAATTTCTCAGCTTTTTTCAAAGAGTTATGAGTCAGAAATTATTAAACAAATTGTAAGATGATGCACTTGAAGGTCTATACACCATGGGGGACCTGGGAGAGTTAAGAAACACATGAAGTTTACAGTCCCATCACATCGGCTGTAAAGCCTAACAAGTTTGCGCTCATTCGCGGATGATGAGATTCTGTAGCAGCGCTGGCAGGCTTGGAGATAACTTTATCTGTTTGCAAAAGCCAAAGATAAAACCAAAGGTTCCGCTTTAATTTAGAGTCAATTCATTCTTCAAAGTGTTGCAATGCTCTCTGGCGCATTTGATGAAGAGGAACTGATCTCTCGTTGTGGAACGACACAAAAAGCTTCTGAAGAACTCTCTTTTAAAGTCAGTGAAGTCCCTGGGCATGCCGCAACTGATACAGAACCTTAGTCAAAGGAAATGAGTTGGCTGAACTTAAAGTAATCCACTTACTTTTAAGACTGTGTCAAGTAAGAGTAATTGGCCTGTAAGTCAGATGGTGTTTAATTGTCGTCAGCTTTTAACAAGAGCAGGAAAAGCTAGATTTGTCTAACATATTCTGTCTTCTCTTCTTCTCTTGTCTTCTCTTCTCTTCTCTTCTCTTCTCTTCACAACAATTCTGTTCTTCTTAATTCTTCTAAATTTTCATCACTTCTCAACATTCTCCTTTTCCATTTTTCTAAAATGTCTTCTCTTCTTTTCAATTCCCCTCTATTATATTTTCTTCTCAACAATTCTCCTTTCTTCTCTTTCATTTTGTCTTCTTGTATTCTCTTTTTCTCTTTTCAACAATTGTCTTCTCAATTCTCCATTCCCTTCTCTTCTTTTCCCATTAATATTCTTTCTTCTCTCTTCTCCTTTTGTCTTCTCAATTCTCCTCTTTTCTCCTCACTTATCATTTTTCGTCTTCTCTTCTTGTCAATTCTGTCTTCTCTTCTGAACAACTCGCCTCTCTTCTCTTTACTCAATTCTCCTCAATTCTCCTCTCTTTTCTGTTTCTTTTCCTCAATTCTCTTCCTTTTTTCTCTTTCTTCTGTCAATTCTCTCTTCTCGTCTCTTCTCTTCTCTTCTCTTCTCTTCTTAACAATTCTCCTTTATTCTCTTCTGAATTCTCTATTCTTTTCTCAATTTTCATCTTTTTTCCTTCTTCTCCTCCATCCATTTAAATTCTCCTCACTTTTTAATTTGAAATTTTCTCTGCATTTTTTCTCAATTCTGTCTTACCTTCTCTACAATTCTCCTTTCTTCTCAATTCTCCTCACTTCTTAAATTTCATCTCTTCTCTTCTCTTTTTGTCAATGATCTTCTATTTTTCTCTTCACCCTTAACTCTTCTGTGTTCTCCTATCCTTTCCACCCTGGACATGCTGGCCTGGATGCAGCTTCAGGTAAGTCTTCCTTTGTGTTGTTAGTCACATTCACTCTTGTTGCATCACTTCCTCAAGATTGCCTTTGGTTTGCAGGCAGCTCACGTACAGTATCTTTTGATTCCAGCCACTTCCAGTACACCATTTCCATTGGGATTTGTGCACACTGTCACTCTGGACATTTATGAATCCGTGGCTGGAGGCAAAAAGCTGTATGCAGTATAATTTCAGCCCAGCATTAGGAACTAACGCAAGGATCTTGTTTTTATCAAGGATTTATTTTGATGCTCCATCCTCCTAAGCATTGCTCTGCATTGCCTCAGGTTGTAGGCGCTTTCTAGTGCAATTTACACTGATCAATATGCTCCCTGGAGGGAGACGTTCTTTGCAAAACAGGTCAGAGAGCTGAGGGTTTTCTGGCTTTTAGGAGGAACTGAATTGATTTCTGTGCTGTTGACCCCAGGCCTGTAATTGGAGCTCTATGGTTTCAGCCACTGATTGCCTCGCTTAAGCTGATGATGTCTTTCCCAAACAGCAAACTGCAGAACTCAGCAGTTTTTCTACTCGCGAAAGCAGATTGCTGGCACCTGAACCTGGAAGAAGTATCAGACCTTGGAGACCTTACTACTCATTATGCATACGGAACGCTTCCATCAACATCTTCCATCCATCATTTTTCCATCCATCATTTTCTGGCCTTGATCTTCCATCTTCATCACAGTCCTTTCTAATTAGGATCCTAATTTGTCTCTCCTTACACATTTTTCTCATCTGTTACACCTTTTTTTTAATTATTTTTGTTTCACTGTCTTACTTTTCTCCCTTTTCAATTCTCTCCCGCTTTTCCAATCCCATTTCACCCCTCGCCTCTACCGCTTAACCCTTAGTACACTATTTTTACTCATTCATGTCTAGAGGTAGGGTGTCCTGACTTTTGTTAAGATGGAGAAGTAAGTAAGGTGAAGTGTTAGGGCTACAAACGAAAGTTTTTCAGAGACACTCCAGATGCCTCTGCAAACATCCAAAGAAACCTATAAATGTGATGATAACCATTATATTATTTCAGCTTAATGCTGTTCAGTTTATTATGGTTGGTTTCCTCATAACAAGCATAGACAACCCATAGAATTACAACCCCACTTCCAAAAAAGTTAGGAAGTTGTGCTGAATGTAAATAATAATAAAATGCAATGATGTGAAAAGCATGTAAACCACATTTTTAAAGGAAAATACTACAAAGACGAGACATCAAGTGTTGAAACTGAGAAATTTTATTTTTTTTCTGAAAATTATTTGCCCATTTTGAATTTGATGCCAACAACACGTTCCAAAAAATCTGGGATGGGGGCCTGTTTACCGCTGTGCTTCATCACCGCTTCTTTAACAGCAGTCTGTAAGTGTTTGGGAACTGAGGAGATGCTATTGTAGTTCTGAAAGTGAAATGTTTTCTGTTATTGTTTTATATGGAATTTCAGCTGCTCATCAGTTTCAGGGGCTCCTTTGTCATATTTTTCATTTCATAATGTGCCAAATGTTATCAGTGGTGACCGGTCTAGACTGCAGGCAGGTCAGTTTAAGACCAAGATTCTTTTAATACGGAGCAATGCTGCTGTAATACGTGCAGAATGTGGTTTGACATTGTCTTGCTGATATTAATCAAGGCTTTCCCTGAAAAAGACGTCGTCTGGATGGCAGCACATGTTGCCAAAACTTGTATATATCATTCAGCATTAATGGAGCCTTCACAGATGAGCACGTCACCCATGCCATGTGCACTAATGCCCCCTAAACCATCATGAATACTGAATTTTGAACTGTGCACTGATAGCAAGTTGAGTGGTCTTCAGCCAGGAGGACACATTGTCCATGATTTCAAAATTAAATTTCAAATATTTATTTTTTCGGATCACAGGACACTTTTCCACTTCCCCTCAGTCCATTTTAAATGAGACCAGGCCAAGAGAAGGTGGCAGCACTTCTGGATCCTGTTTATATTTGGTTTCTTCTCTGTGTTTTAGAGTTTTAACATGCATTTGTGGATGCAGTGATGAACTGTTTTCACAGACAGTAGTTCTCAGAAGTTTTTCTGAGCCCATGCAGTGATTTCCACTACAGAATAATGTCTGTTATTAATGCAGTGCTGTCTGAGGGCCCGAAGATCACGGCCAGCAAGTACTGGTTTTTGGCCTTGTCCCTTACATACAGAGATTTCTCCAGATTCTCTGAATCTCTTAATGATATTCTGTACCGTAGATTATGAAAAGCAGAAGTTATTTGCTGTTTAATGTTATGTTTAAATGTTTTTCTTGAATTGTTGTGCTATTTGATGGTGCAGTCTTTCACAGAGTGGTGAACCCCTCCTCATCTCTACTTCTGAAAGACCCTCTCTGAGATGCTGTTTATACCCAATCATGTTACTGACATGTTGCCCAAAACCACCAGGTGTTTTTTTAGCATTACACAACTTCACCAGCCTTTTGTTGCCCTGTCCCAACGTTTTTTTAAATGTATTACTGGCATCAAATTCAAAATGGGCAAATATTTTTCAAAAAACAATAAAATTTCTCAGTTTCAACATTTGTTATGTTGTCTTTGTACCACTTTCAATGAAATATAGGGTTTAAATGATTTTCACATAATTGCATTTTGTTTTTATATACATTTTGCACAGTGTCCCAACTTTTTTGGAAATGGGGTTGTATACTGATGTCTCCATAGCTTGCTAGCTACATTTCCCATTCCACCTTAAATGATGTCACAACTGCTTCACCATTTAAGGTGGAACCGAAACATTCAAACAAGAAGTTAGTGAATAGCTGACTTCAGTTTTATATCACCCAAGAATTAGGGGTAGGTGTTAAATAATTGTCGTGTCTCCCCTTCTTTGAAGGCATATGATGCCCTAAGTGTAGCTAAAGACCAGCAATGAGATTGCTGAACTTTATCATCCTCTGCAATCACTGCAGTCTGACAGGGCACCACTAGTAGCCTGTTAATGAAGCGATGTTCTTTTTTTTTGAGGGCCCCATTTCGTAGGGAAGATTTCAACCACTATGTCTTTTAGCTGAGTTCAAAGGGAAAAGGTAATATTCAAGGGCTAGGGGTAAAAATAAGAAATAGGATTAGGCCTTTTTCTCCTTCCCATCATTTTTCTGCCCATTATTCTGTCCAGTATTCTCACCATTTTGACCACATTGTCATCTCTTTTTTATTTTTATTCAGTTTTTTGTTTGACCTTTTCTATATTTAATCTGTTTCTTGCTCCTCTTATTCTTTTATCTACCTCTATAACCATATTTTATGGGGATGCACAATTATGGAAATTGTGAGCTGATGCTGATGAATGATTTTATTTAGATATTTGCCAATGCCACTGCAAAGATACGTAGAAAAAGGTACAACATTTACCTGGATTAGAATTATGGAGAAATTCTGTAAACAAACAAAAAAAGCATATTTGTAAGGCTACGAATGCAGCAAAATGAATAAAATGCAGACATTTTGGCAAGGTTACCCTGCGTCCCCTAAATAGTTTGCTCTTCCTGTGATGAAATATCACTCTGAATGTTAATCAAATCTTAACTTCTTTGCAATGCTGCTGTTTTTTTAAAGAATGCATCTCCCAAAAGAGATATGATTCCAAAATCATTGTGTTTCCCTAATATTTACCCTTTTTGCTTATTGCTTTTCTTTCATCAATTTTCACTTTCAGCATCGTTTTACTGGTCTTTTTCTCTTTTATTCTCTCTCACTGGCTTTTTCTTTATTCCTCCCCTCTCTGGCACTCCTAAGAAAGTAGCAGAAGTGAGAGCAGGAGGAAAATGCTGGGTGAATGGGATATAGTGGGGTTTCCCAAGAGAGAGATCAATGGCCCAGCTGTGTGGTAGTATGCTTACATCAAACTCCAGCACTTTATCCACTTATTTTTCTTGCTGATTCCATCCTTACAAACCTTCAGGTCCTGTGTGTATGTGTGTGTGTGCGTGTGCGTGCGTGTGCGTGCGTGTGCGTGCGTGTGTGTGCGTGTGTGTGTGTGTTTTGATATTCTGCACTTGAATGATGTTTATTTATAAGGGACCTCTTGCTACAGTAGCATTTTACCCACTAGCTAAACTTTCATTTGCAGATAAGAATAATTTTCCACTAAGATATGTTCCTGGCCAACCGTAGCTTATTAATGACATAATGAATGTCTCTAGCTGTTCTGTTTATCTTTTCTTCTGGCTAGTTATTAAAGGCATCAATATATTCATTTTTATGTCCACACAAAGCAAGAGAAAACCTTTGGTTTTGCCCACCTTGTTGATTGCAAACAGCATTTGTATGTTTTCATTAGTGAGGCAGAAAAGACTGCTTGGGCCTAATATGGTCAGTCAGGGAGTTTTTTGAGCCCAAGCATGGACTGAATCATTTGTCTTCTGCTGCTAGTTGCAATTGGCGGAGGTCTTTGAACTGGCATGTTATTTCATCAAATGAGGTGATTTTCCTGTAGCCACTTCAAATAGAAACCTTGTCCTCACCCCTGGCTTCACCAGGGCAACATTTACTTTGGTTTCCATTCCCTCTGTCTCCTGCATTTAGTACTGGAGATAATCTACTAATTGGCTTGGAAAATCCTTGCAGAGGAAGCTATCGATCCCCCTGGCCTCCAATTACATCTACAGACCACACAATGGAATGAGTGTAAGCAGCTTAGCAGCTCTATCGAAGTCAATAGAAAGGCCTTGAGTTTTTTGAGGACCTTGGACTTGACCCCAAAAACAAACCCAAACCAATCAAACCCTCCTTACACTGTTCTGTGCAGATACACTTTTCATTTATCGAGGTAACAGTGTAAATAGTAAAACAGTGGTTTTAAGGTCCAAGTGTGCACCTTAAATAGGTTTTTCCAGGTGAAAAGTACATATTTGTATCTTTTCGTAACTTAATCTTTTAAAACAGAACAATAAAATGAAAAGCCTGGAGATGGGATGGGGGATGTAGAGTCAGTACAACTTAGAAAATATCATTTCAATGGATTATGGTCCAGTTATGCTCCCTGACTAAAGGTACTGAGATGTACCCTTGAGGGTACCACCCCAGAGACAGTTTAGTACCGTTATGTCTATAGATAGATAGGAACATTCATGGAAGAGCTGAAATCATTTGCATGTTTTTAACCTTCACTCGTCCTCAGAGAAATAACTAGTTGATTATAGTGCAGAAAGCCTTTTTGTACAGTACAAAAGTAGATGGATTTTGTCTGTGTGTTTTGTGCCGGATAGCGTTTTTCTCCCTTGGTGGCACAGGGACATTAGTTAAGGGAGTCTCAGAGAAAAAAACTGAAAGGCTCTGATATATTTGAGGCTTAATTCTTTTGCTGCTTTGAAAGCCCCTAAATCCCGTTATGAAGAGAGCCTGTGGAGACTTGGCACAGCAGGGGCTCACTCCTGTTCTCATGGTTAATCCAGATACGTGTTCTTATGTTGGAGGGCTGCACTTTTAATCCCTTCTGTACCCTCAATAGCAGGGCATGAACTTACCCCAAGACTCAACAGATATTTCGTAGAGTGGCCCCTTTATTCAGACAGACGCACAGGTAAATGGAAAACACAGGGACAAGGTGGGTCTTGGTCAGTAGAGTTCAAATAAATCCCGGAATCACTAGAGCAGTGAATCTTAGTTCCAGCTTTGGGGAACTGCTTCCATTTGGTTAAACTGATATAATGCAAATGTTCAACAAATGCTCCTGTTTCAAGTCAAGCAAAGCATTTAAAATTAGCTGATGATTTGAACTGTATGTGAATTATTATGAGTGATATCTCTAAAGTTTCTGATGGACAGTGAATGCACTTTCTTTGCACATTCTTCTGTTGAAATTACTTATCAAATATCTTACATGTATCACTGCAGAGACAAGTTGTATCTTGTTCAATTAACCTTGGACAAATCTTGAAGTGACTATAGGAATGATCCTTAGTCAAAGCACTGGGTCACTGTCATAATTTGTCTTTCTCTCACCTGTAATTGAATCCAGATCCAAGATATGATTGCTTTTAGAATTAGATATTGCAAAATTAGATGTACAATACTGTGCAAATGTCAGACACCACATTTACCCAGTCAAGACAGAAAGAAAAGCAGAAATGATGTTTAACAGAAAATTACTCAGAAACCTCAGAAACTAAATACAGTCCATCATTTTCAGTATATAGTGTATCCACATTTGACCTTTATTACAGCTTCCATTCTTTTCAGGAGACTCACTTTCAGTTTCTCAAAGACACACCTCCACAGTTCAGTCTTAGAAGTTGATTCATCACATCATTTCTGAAATAATCCAAGCACATTCAGTGATGTTGAGGTCTTGACTCTGCGTTGGTCAGTCCATTGTTCAGCTTCCTGTAAGATCTGTCTGTCTCCTTTTCTCAGTGGGGTTCTTGAACAGCTGCACATCTTTTCAGTTGTCTTCTCACAGTGGAACGGTGGACACCTGTAGAAACACCTGTAGATGTTTTCACATCTGAAGCAGCTTGATTTTCTCCTCTCTCTCAAAGATGAAAGCTTTAAGTGCTGATTATCTGATGGGGACGGTTTTGGTGTCTATCAGGTCTTCCAGGTGATTGTTAGGAGGCCATTTTCTCTGCAGCTTTGAATTTGAATAATTTTTTGAATTCCAGTTTTGGGAAGTGCTGTTTTTTTTCCACTTATTTTTCATTGATATTCTCCTTCCTTATCTGACTTCTGAACAACTGCTGCATGTTTACACTTACCCGGATTTCCCACACTAAAGTCTGTACTTTTCTCAGTGAGGGCTTCTTGAAAACCACACATCCTTTTAGATCCATAGTGCTGTGTTGTCTTTTCAGTGTTGAAAGTAGCTTAAAGAAATTAAATAAATACTCTAACTTCTACAGTCCTGTATTGACCAATAATAAACTCTTCAGCACAGTGACCCTCAGAGCAGGTCCTTTGACTATACTCACAGTGTTCTTCTTATTGTTCTATCACAACCTTTTAGTCGTGAAGGACATGTCTGTTTAGAGGCAACAGCCAATGGAAATATTTATTAGATTTCAGACATATCCTGGAATAGACATGTCCTGGAATCAATAGAACTAATTTCCTGATGAATTTTTTTGCCCTGGGGGACAGGTTTGGTTTCCTCCCTCCTCTAATGCTTCTGATTCAATTTATGAAAGCTTATAATCAGCTGATCATTTGAGTTGGGTACATTAGTGAAACAACTACACTCTCCAGTCCAGCGGTCCCCGAGGGCTTGCCTTCTGTCTGCTGGCCTCTCCTGACTGCACCCCCATTATTACTAGGCCAGTCTGGTTTGGAAAGCCATTAAAATATGCAAGCAGCTTCTGCAAGCATGGTGCTACTCCTCAGATCCAGAAGCTGCAACCTGCTTTACATTCCAGCCACGGTGACAGGACTGCCATGGGGCTTGTCACAGTGAGAGCGTTCAGTGTGAGGGGGCAGCCATAGCTTTGATGTGGTGCCAAGTGACATTTAAAATGTTTGGAGACTTAACCCATGGGCTAAACAGGTGGGGCTTTCTCAGCGATTGTGGTTCAGTGGTTAATACAGAATGGGAAAGAGAGTAGCTCTTCACATCCCTTTGTAAATTGTGAATCGTAATGAATAACAGTTATATCTTTATTGCTGCCGAAGCCAATGAAGAGTGAATGCAATGGCTTCATGTTAATTCCAGGGTTAATTCCATAGACCAAAATTTCGTTTAAATCTGGATCTTTAATCCAATTTTAGGTCCTGGATTTTGTAATCACTGGTACACTTTTTACCAAGACGGTGCTTCAAGGGTTTTTAGTAAAGAAAATGTACACATTAAAAGAACGCATAGCATCATGAAAGGGTTCTTCAAATAGATGGAAAATGTGCATCAATGAGTTCTCTTACTGTTACAAGCTTGATGCTGTAATATTAGAAGAACCCTTTTTGGTGCTATATAGAACAGTTTTTTAAAGAAGGCTCTATATAGAACCATCTACAGCACATTTTCCATTACTCTGAAGAACAATTTCATAATGCAATGAACCCTTCAGTCATGCAATGGGCTCTATGAATATCTGTGTTTTAGAACCACTTTCTTTACTAAAAACCCTTGAAGCACCATCTTTTTTTAAGAATACAATTCGATTAGATACAATTTACCATCGATTCAACTGATTGACTGCTTGGTGTCGTACCTATCAGCAGTTCTAAAATCCAGGACCAGGAGCTGGATTCAAGGTCTGGATTTAAAGACTTCTACTCTACAGTATTCTTATCTATTTCCACCGTCTCTTTTTCTATCCTTTGCAAAGCCAACTGCTAACATTTGAACATTTACGCTTGTTTGAGGCTGGAAGAACATTAAGAACTTTTCTGATTCTGATGATTCATTCTTATTTATAACTGATTATTAATTCTTAGAGAGAATCTCTTTGATTACCATTCATTCATCCAGAAACTGTCCATCCAGAGTTGAAGAATTTTCTTCTCCATTCACATTAAGTTCATTTACATGCACTTAATAAGCCGATCAGAGTCATTCAAGTGGTCATGTAAACAGCACTCTCTGATTTATTAGATCAGAGTAAGGTCTAGAAATCAAATGAATGCAAAAAAGCAAGCTGGGTTTGAGCTCAGTAATCAGGTTCCTCAACGCACGTGAACACTTACTCTGATTTCTTTGTTTTCTCAGTCTGCACATGTAATAATAATAATGTTTATTTATATAGCACCTTATACACATTATGTATATGAAGTGCAGTTCAAAATATTTCATAGTACAAAGTAAAAACAACAGAGAAAAAGCGTAAAGCAAAAAAGAGTATATATATATATATATATATATATATATATATATATATATATATATATATATATATATATATATATATATCAATAATTGCAGTTATAAAGCACAAGATATGAAAAGATATAAAATACAATAAAAATGCAACAGACAAGAAAGTAAAAGTAATAGTAATATTCTAGTAAAAACAAAGGAAACAACACTACTCAAACAAAATAAATAAAATAAACTAGTTAAATGCCAAAGTAAAGAAGTATGTTTTGACTGCTTTTTAAAACATTGACAGAAGGAGTCTGACGGATGTTTACTGGTAATGTGTTCCAGATCTTGTGCACAAAAACAAAATGCTGCCTTTCATGTAATGTGGAGAAGGCAGCACTGCATGTTCATAAAGCACGATGTGAAAACAGCAAGCAGCGTTTAATACAGCACCTGTGAGATGCAACAAAACCCTTTTGGAACAAAGCTGTAACCGACTACATGCTTGATGAAATGAAGAATTCAATTATTCTTCATTTTCTAAATGATGTATAGTTCATATTTTTCTGGTAAAGTGACTAGATATATTAGTTTATTCATTTATTTTTTAACACCTAATTCAGTTTGACATTTGATTCGCATCTTTTTGGGAGCTGGAGGTTAGGGAGCTGGCCCTGTGACCGGAAGGTTGCCAGTTCGATCCCCAACACCGACCGTCCATGACTGAGGTTTCCTTGAGTAAGACACCTAACTCCCAATTGCTCCCCGGGCAATTGTGGATAGGGCTGCCCACCGCTCCTGGCAAGTGTGCTTACTGCCCCCTAGTGTGTGTGTCTTCACTAGTGTGTATGTGGTGTTTCACTTCACGGATGGGGTAAATGCGGAGGTGGAATTTCCCGGTTTGTGGGATTAAAAAATGTAACTTAGTCTGTGAATTTATTAGTGGGTTGCACAGCAAAAATCTGAGTTGAATGGAGTACTGTCAAAATCACACTTTCGGCTGTTCTCAGATCATTAATAGCACGTAGACTCATTTTTCTGACCCTTTTCTGCTGACATATGAATATTTGCATTTGTATTTTGGGCTCTTTCTGACACTGGTGTCCATTTGCCAGGGTAAAGAGAAGTTCCTACAGATTCTGCACCGCTATATGGAGGTACATGGGACAGTGTACTATGAGACACAGCGCCCCCCAGAGGTCCCTGCCTTTGTTAAGAACCATGGACTGCTGCCCCAGCAGGAGTTGCAACAACTTCTGCGCAAGGCTAAGGTGACATTTCATGCTGCATACAGTACAACACTAAAGGAACATGTGATATGTAGTAGTGTGGTGTGTTTCAAGGATGATTTCTTGACTCTTCTTGTTGTCTCATCGCAGCTCTTCATTGGTTTTGGTTTTCCCTATGAAGGCCCCGCCCCATTAGAAGCAATAGCTAATGGGTGTATTTACCTGCAACCCAAGTTCCACCCTCCCCACAGCTCACTTAATCATGAGTTTTTCAGGGGGAAGCCGACATCCAGAGAGGTGAGCCTTTCAAACGTGCCAGAGTTGTTAATTATACTTGAAGGCCAGTTAGCACCATGGTAATGAAATCTTGCTAACTGGTTCCTGCTAGTTTTCATTTGCCTCAAATTTGAATGAAATGAGGCTTTTATTATATTCAAAATTAGCTCCTTCATTCTGGTAAATTGCAAGACAGCAGCTGGAAAATGATCAAATTACTCTGGAGATCTTTTTCTTCACAGGCAAATTTTTATGTTGGAGCAAGTGCAGCTGACCTAAACCTGACAACCCACCAATGTGCTGACACTGTGGCCCTGTGAGAATTTTTTATGATGAGCTTTTTTCCGTGCAATTTCAACTCACAGCAGAACCTCCAGTACTGAAAGTAGCAACTTTGACAGTTTAGCTTAGCAGAAAGCATAGCAGAGATGTGAACTGCATATTGATCAAAGAGCTGTCATAAGGGCTTGTGAATCTTTTTTTGCTATTCATGAATCCAAGAAGCAGGACTTTAAAAGTGGCTGCCCTGTGGGCTGCCGGAGGTCAGCACCTTGTATGAAAATACAATATTCTGCAAAGTGCAGTTTTAGGACAATTGAAGTTTCACTGGAGGTTTAGGGCTATTCGGTTTCATTGCCCAGAATGCTGAGTACTAAGGGTTGATATCATGGGTCAGATGAACCAGCTGAAAATTGTCCAGGTATATTTGCTGTCTATTTGTGGCAGGTGTCCTCTCAGCACCCGTATGCGGAGCAATACATCGGCCAGCCTCATGTCATGACTGTGGACTACAACAACTCTGAGGAGTTTGAGACAGCAGTCCGAGAGATCATGAGAACAAAGGTGAGGTCAACCACTGTGCTGAGGGATCAGCGCATTGAGAAGATTACATAATTGCGAAGGTTACATAAGAGAGAGTTTCATCTATAGCATGGAAATGGAATCTACTCTGCTAATATTTCAACGGTGCAGAACTGATACTTATGTGCAGATTGTAGTTTATTGTTTAATGTATGACAAAGCTTGTTTGGCATTCCTTGTGTTAATGTACTATGCATACTATACCAGTACATAATGTACACTGCATACAACACCGGTACAAAAAACTACATACTGTATTCTGCATACTGTACCAGTACATATAGTAACCTACATATTGGGCTCTTGCATCCTGTATACTGCACATCATACCAGTGCATACTGTATTCTGCATAGTGTATCAGTATATGCTGTACACTGCATACTGTACCAGCACATACAGTAAACTACATGCTATACCATTAAACACTGTAGACTGCATACTCTACCAATATATATTGTAAACTGCACTCTACTAGTGTATACTGTACACTGCAGACTGTTCCATTATATACTGTATACTGTACCAGCATATAACATCAAACAACATACTATACCATTACACACTGTAGACTGCATACTCTACCAATCTATTTTCTAAACTGCACTCTACCAGTGTATAATGTATACTACATACTGCATAGTATATACAGTATATAGCATACTCCACCAGTATATATAGCATACTGCATACTGTACTAGCAAATACTGTATACTGCATACAGACCTATTATACTGCATACTGTACCAGTATATATTTTATACTACATGCTCTCCCAGTACATACAGTAAACTACATACTATGCCAATATACTGTCTATTCCACCAATATAAACAGAATATTACATAATACTGAAGTATACTATACACTGCGTACTATGCATGCTGTATACTGCATATTGTACCACTGCATTGCATTGTACTGCATGTACTGCATTGTACTGCATTGTACTGCATTGTACAGCATTGTACTGCATTGTACAGCATTGTACTGCATGTACTGCATTGTACTGCATTGTACTGCATTGCATTGCATTGCATTGCAAAACACCTGGGTAGCCAAGATCTCCACAAGACATCAACCTTAAGGGGATGTAACCTCTAGTTGCACACTTTAACCCAACGGTGACCTCCCCTCACACACAAACCCAACATTTTTTTTTTTACCAGATTAGTATATCATCCAGGAGAAGCTCATGTTGGTCATGTACTGCATACTACTATCTACTTTCAGGCATGTCGTTGGCTATTTTGAACAGAGTCATTTGGCGCCGTTTGAGACACACAGGGACAACACCTGCCATATTACTGAGGCACAATAGACATTTGTTTGCAATGTGCTGATTGATTGCAGCTGTTCCAGTTGAGAGAACAATCAGATTTGAGCATTAATATGTCTATTAGTTGCTAATATTCCTTCCAAATTAGATGCATTCAGTCTGATTACTCTGAAATGATTGCAGTGTTTATACACTGTGGCTTTGTCCTGAATAAGCTCTTAGGTTTATTGATAGTAGAATGGACAGCTGCATGTACACATAACATATGATTGTATTAAAGACCTTTTACACACAAGTCTACATCCAAAAGCGTTAATTTTGCATTGGCACAGTAGAGGTTCTTAGAGTCTTTCAATACTTGGCCAAGATGTTTTCACTTTGTTGAAGCAGTCACCTGATTAATGGATCTAATTAATATAATTACCTCCCCTGGTCCTTTCAGGCCTTAATTACAAAGTAGAAAAAGATCTCTCCGTAATACCAATATATTTACCAGCTTGTCTCGGGAGACTGACACATGTGGTTTCACGCAGCCAAACTGTAGGAATCTCAGGTAGAAACAGTAATCGATGATGGCAGGTGCTCATTACCAGTGTTAGTTTCTTCTCTCAGGGGGTTAATGCAGGCAGGATGGGCAAACGTAGGGTAGCAGTGGGGGGTTCTGGTTGTGCTAGGAGTGTTTGTGGTTGTACCGGTAGGGGTTCTGGTTGTACTGGGAGTGGTTTTGATTGTACTGGGAGGAGTTACAGTTGTACTGGTAGGAGTTTCAATTGCACTCGCAGGGGTTTTGGCTGTACTGGGAGGAGTTTTGTTTGTACTGTGAGGATGTTTTTTTGTACTGAGAGGAAGTTTGGTTGTACTGGGATGAGTTTCGGTTGTTCTGGGAGAGGTTTCAGTTGTTCTGGAAGGGCTTCTGGTTGTACTGGGAGTGGTTTGGGTTGTACTGGGAGGGTTTTTACTTGTTCTAGGATGAGTTTCGGTTGTAGTGGGAGTGGTTCTGTTTGTACTGGGAAATATTTGGTTGAACTAGGAGTGGTTGTGGTTGTACTGGGAGGAGTTCCAGTTGTAATAGAAGTTTTGGTTGAAGTGGAAGAAGTTTCAGTTGTACTGAGGGGTTTTGGTTGTTCTGCAAGACGTTTCAGTTGCACTGGGAGGAGTTTTGGTTGTACTGGGAGGAGTTCCAGTTGTTGAATATTTCTCAGAGCGATGGATGCATTCCTCTGCTATAACATGGCTCAAATGCATCTCAGTCCATCTCCTGAAGTGGTTTGAGTGATCAGATTTGTATCAGTTTTAAGTGCATCTTGGGTGCATTTTCGTTTGTATTCAGATATAATCCTGATACTCAAAACATATGAAGTGACCAGATCTAAACAGGGTCTAAGCAGATTCAGGCAAGCAAGCTCTCCCATTGGTTAGACCTACAGGGACTAAAGGCCTAATATGTTAGATTACATACATGCTCAGGACCTAGTCATATTTGGGTTTACAATGTATAGGACTGATTTTGTGAGGAAAAAAACATCACTGTAGATCTTATTCAAGTTTTAGATACATCACTGATTTTGAATTTAAGCTAAAATTGTAGGAAACAGCAGCGGCAGTCCTGTGTCAGGACGCTTAACTGAAAGAGCCACTGACACATACAAGGTAATAAAGTAAACTTTTACAAGTGGTAAATGCCTGTGTGTAAACTGAAATGGCCAAAACATGTTAATGGACATTGTATTTATGATATTATATTAACCAAATGCATAGCTCTTATAGCCAATGTTGTCAACTACTGTATATTAAGTCATAAGCTACTACAATGTAATGATCTTTTTGGCCTATCACTGCACTGTACTAACAATGTCTCTGCTCAACCACTACGCCTTTATTTGACAAGACCACACACATCTTCTAAGCCGCTTCCCCTTCTGCATTGCGAGATTGATAAGACCAGTAAAACAGTATTGTTATTGTGATTTTGTCATGATAAACGGATGCAATTCCACACGCTGATCCATTTTTTATTGTTCCGCATTGGACAAGCATGCATTATAACTCCTCCGGTGGCATATGTCTGAGAAGGGGCATTGTCAAGGCCTCTGAACATATTGCTGACAAGACGTTCAGTTTGATAAGGTTAATCATTGTTTCATGGGCTGCTAATCACAAATAAAGTACATGTCTGCTCACATTAGATCAGAGCTATCAGAGTTAGGAGCTTTCTGTTGACTGTTGACAGACCGACCATACAAGTATAGCCCAAAGCTAATATACACGCTACATTAGCTGCTGGTGCTGTCAATCACCACAAGAGTTCCCTGAAACCAATTAACCTCCCCTCCTCTCAGCTCTACAGTCAGATTGCTTTGCTTGTGTTTGTCACTGTAGATCTCATGACAGCTGTAATTGAGATTTACACACAGAGAGACATGACAGGAGCTAGCTTTGAAGTGAGTATGGTCAGGATGCAGTGGACTAAAGAGAATAAAGCAAGACTAAAGCGTCTCTATTCTATAAATGTGTATGAACCTACTGTAATTAACCTGCAGGGAGCATTTCTATATTTTTAGCATCACTGTTCAAGTGTCTTCTTATCTCCCAAGGTGTTCATGGCGGCATCGCTTGGCATTTCGAGACATTTCAAGGGAGACCGAATTGTTTACGAAAGACCGCTTAAATCGAATCAGTTTAATCAAGCGCACAGTTTGTTACAGATTTTCATTAGGCTACGAGATCATTCTCGTCTATGACAAAAGGAGAAGAAAATGTGATTTATCGAGTCAGCGATGACTGACTGTCACAAAGCCAAAGGCAATTAAACCTGACGAGCCTGGCAATTACCACGTTTGTCTGTTTTGACTAATGGGCTGAAATACCTTTTGATTGCAATTAGCTTGAATAATGATGAGCAAGGAGGGAAGAAAGAACTTCACACAGTGACGAAGAAACAGGAGTCTGTTCAATAGAAGTGCAGAAGTGACTGGTGTTTGTGTGGTTTCAGGTGGAGCCGTATTTGCCCTACGAGTACACGTGTGAGGGGATGCTTGAGAGAGTTCACGCTTACATTCAACATCAGGTGGGTTCACACATGGACACACATACTTAGTATACAGCACTGTGTAAACGTCAGAAACCACCTTTCAATTCATTTCTAATCAAAACGATAATTAAGTACAAGTTATTACGTCAGGAAAAAGGCAGAAAACATATTTAACAGAAAATATATATTAAAGTATAATATCATCTCAAAATTGGCAGCAATCAGTGCGTCACTCTTGACCTTTATTACAGCTTCCACTCTTTTCACGAGACTCACTTTCAGTTTCTCAAAGAAATCTGCGGACGCACCTCTACAGTTCAGTCTTAGGCTATTACCAGGCTCAATTTGTGCCCTAATGTGACTCAGATCTGTTGTATTCAGGGCTGTGTGGACATGTAAATCTGATCTTTTCAAATCTGACACTTTCATTTGTAGTCCTAGACTGGATAAGTATCCGATTCGCGGCCGTGCGACCTTAATGTGAACGCTCAGATCTGAATTCATGTGCCTTTTTCCACTGCGCATGCGCCATCATTCAGTGTTACTCTGGCAGCAGCGCCAAACAGAAGTTAAAGCCTGTAAACGGTGGAAAAGCAGCCCATCTCACCTTTTTCACCTTCACCTGGCTCTAATAATGAACACCTGAGAGCTGATCTGAGATAATTATCTTTGCAACGAAGCATGATTCATTCACGTGGCGTTACTGAGCAGGATGTGCACATGCACGTCATTTCTGGACGCCGGTTCGTTCACATAAATTAAACATTTGAATCACTTTCCTAAACCGGTGTGAACCATCGTGTCAGAGAGAGGGGATTCGAGCAAAAAATCGGATTTGAACAATGAGGCTTGTAATGCGAACATAGCTTTAGAAGTTAGTTGATCATTTTCATGTTGAGGTCTGGACTCTGGGGTGGTCAGTCCATTATTCAGCTTCTTGTCCGTCTCCTTTTCTCAGTGAGGCTTCTTGAATAGCTGCACATTCTTTCAGACCCATAGCGCTGAGTGGTCTTCTCACAGTGGAAGGATGGACAGACAAACCTGGGGATGTTTTCAGATCTGAAGCAGATTGATTTTCTCCTGTCTCTCCAAGAAGAATGCTTTCAGTGCTGATTATCTGATGGGGACAGTTTTGATAGGAGTGTCATTTTCTCTGTAGCTTTGAATCATTTTTTTTTATTTCTAGTTTTTTAAACTGTTTTCTCATTATGCAAATGAATAATCTTATACATGACCTCCTGAAGAATGGACATCCTTTTTCTTAAAGGTCATCCCGGCTGGAAATGGAAATAAACCTCTGACTTCTGAACAAATGCTCTATGTTTACATGTACCCAGATTACCCACACTGAAGTCTGTACTGTATAAGAACCCCACCCTTTTCTCCTGTTATTATTCATCATACTAATACACACATACTCACTCTCTCCATCTCACACCTGCCTGCAGCACATCATTCAATCCATAATCACATACTGCAGCCAACTGATTAGAGCCTGATCCACTGCTATTGAGCTGAACACAACAGGAACATGAATAGTGGATAAAGGAAAAAATCATAGCCACTCTAAAGATTGAAAAAGGCGTACAAGGGAGTGAAATAGCTCACAAAAAATTCTGAAAAAGAGAGCAGGCAGGATAGACAAAAGATTAAAGTGGTAGTTCACAATGTTCTCCTTATGGTACACAATGTGGCTAACAGGTAATGGAAGCTTATACCCCACCAATTAGCACAGTGCTAACTGCTGCCTAAAGCATTGCACATGCCTCAAATTGTTTAAATGAACGTTGACTGTTATGGTACATAAGTCTCAAGGTGTACCTGCCAGAGACTATTAAAATATGGCAACATCAATGTTTTTGACACAGCATCAGATGATTGTTCACACTGTATATTGAACAATGAACAGCAAGCTGAATATCTAATACCTACATGTAAAGGCACTGTAACTAGTAGAACAGACTCAGTTTATATCACAATACCTACATTTAGAGTCGGTTATTCATTCAGCCTAATGAGAAACTGTAGAACAGACTCAGTTTATATCACAATACCTACATTTAGAGCCAGTTATTCATTCAGCCTAATGAGAAACTGTAGAACAGACTCAGTTTATATCACAATACCTACATTTAGAGCCAGTTATTCATTCAGTCTAATGAGAAACTGTAGAACAGACTCAGTTTATATCACAATACCTACATTTAGAGTCAGTTATTCATTCAGCCTAATGAGAAACTGTAGAACAGACTCAGTTTATATCACAATACCTACATTTAGAGTCAGTTATTCATTCAACCTAATGAGAAACTGTAGAACAGACTCAGTTTATATCACAATACCTACATTGAGAGCCAGTTATTCATTCAGCCTAATGAGAAACTGTAGAACAGACTCAGTTTATATCACAATACCTACATTTAGAGCCGGTTATTCATTCAGCCTAATGAGAAACTGTAGAACAGACTCAGTTTATATCACAATACCTACATTTAGAGCCGGTTATTCATTCAGCCTAATGAGAAACTGTAGAACAGACTCAGTTTATATCACAATACCTACATTTAGAGCCGGTTATTCATTCAGCCTAATGAGAAACTGTAGAACAGACTCAGTTTATATCACAATACCTACATTTAGAGCCGGTTATTCATTCAGTCTAATGAGAAACTGTAGAACAGACTCAGTTTATATCACAATACCTACATTTAGAGTCAGTTATTCATTCAGCCTAATGAGAAACTGTAGAACAGACTCAGTTTATATCACAATACCTACATTTAGAGTCAGTTATTCATTCAGTCTAATGAGAAACTGTAGAACAGACTCAGTTTATATCACAATACCTACATTTAGAGTCGGTTATTCATTCAGTCTAATGAGAAACTGTAGAACAGACTCGGTTTATATCACAATACCTACATTTAGAGTCGGTTATTCATTCAGCCTAATGAGAAACTGTAGAAAAGACTCAGTTTATATCACAATATCTACATTTAGAGTCAGTTATTCATTCAGTCTAATGAGAAACTGTAGAAAAGACTCAGTTTATATCACAATACCTACATTTAGAGTCAGTTATTCATTCAGCCTAATGAGAAACTGTAGAACAGACTCAGTTTATATCATAATACCTACATTTAGAGTCAGTTATTCATTCAGCCTAATGAGAAACTGTAGAACAGACTCAGTTTATATCACAATACCTACATTTAGAGTCAGTTATTCATTCAACCTAATGAGAAACTGTAGAACAGACTCAGTTTATATCACAATACCTACATTGAGAGCCAGTTATTCATTCAGCCTAATGAGAAACTGTAGAACAGACTCAGTTTATATCACAATACCTACATTTAGAGTCAGTTATTCATTCAGCCTAATGAGAAACTGTAGAACAGACTCGGTTTATATCACAATACCTACATTTAGAGCCAGTTATTCATTCAGCCTAATGAGAAACTGTAGAACAGACTCAGTTTATATCACAATACCTACATTTAGAGCCGGTTATTCATTCAGTCTAATGAGAAACTGTAGAACAGACTCAGTTTATATCACAATACCTACATTTAGAGTCAGTTATTCATTCAGCCTAATGAGAAACTGTAGAACAGACTCAGTTTATATCACAATACCTACATTTAGAGTCAGTTATTCATTCAGTCTAATGAGAAACTGTAGAACAGACTCAGTTTATATCACAATACCTACATTTAGAGTCGGTTATTCATTCAGTCTAATGAGAAACTGTAGAACAGACTCGGTTTATATCACAATACCTACATTTAGAGTCGGTTATTCATTCAGCCTAATGAGAAACTGTAGAAAAGACTCAGTTTATATCACAATATCTACATTTAGAGTCAGTTATTCATTCAGTCTAATGAGAAACTGTAGAAAAGACTCAGTTTATATCACAATACCTACATTTAGAGCCAGTTATTCATTCAGCCTAATGAGAAACTGTAGAAAAGACTCAGTTTATATCACAATACCTACATTTAGAGTCAGTTATTCATTCAGTCTAATGAGAAACTGTAGAACAGACTCAGTTTATATCACAATACCTACATTTAGAGTCAGTTATTCATTCAGTCTAATGAGAAACTGTAGAACAGACTCAGTTTATATCACAATACCTACATTTAGAGTCAGTTATTCATTCAGTCTAATGAGAAACTGTAGAACAGACTCGGTTTACATCACAATACCTACATTTAGAGTCAGTTATTCATTCAGCCTAATGAGAAACTGTAGAACAGACTCAGTTTATATCACAATACCTACATTTAGAGCCAGTTATTCATTCAGCCTAATGAGAAACTGTAGAACAGACTCAGTTTATATCACAATATCTACATTTAGAGTCAGTTATTCATTCAGTCTAATGAGAAACTGTAGAACAGACTCAGTTTATATCACAATACCTACATTTAGAGTCAGTTATTCATTCAGTCTAATGAGAAACTGTAGAACAGACTCGGTTTATATCACAATACCTACATTTAGAGTCGGTTATTCATTCAGTCTAATGAGAAACTGTAGAACAGACTCGGTTTATATCACAATACCTACATTTAGAGTCGGTTATTCATTCAGCCTAATGAGAAACTGTAGAAAAGACTCAGTTTATATCACAATATCTACATTTAGAGTCAGTTATTCATTCAGTCTAATGAGAAACTGTAGAAAAGACTCAGTTTATATCACAATACCTACATTTAGAGCCAGTTATTCATTCAGCCTAATGAGAAACTGTAGAAAAGACTCAGTTTATATCACAATACCTACATTTAGAGTCAGTTATTCATTCAGTCTAATGAGAAACTGTAGAACAGACTCAGTTTATATCACAATACCTACATTTAGAGTCAGTTATTCATTCAGTCTAATGAGAAACTGTAGAACAGACTCAGTTTATATCACAATACCTACATTTAGAGTCAGTTATTCATTCAGCCTAATGAGAAACTGTAGAACAGACTCAGTTTATATCACAATACCTACATTTAGAGTCAGTTATTCATTCAACCTAATGAGAAACTGTAGAACAGACTCAGTTTATATCACAATACCTACATTGAGAGCCAGTTATTCATTCAGCCTAATGAGAAACTGTAGAACAGACTCAGTTTATATCACAATACCTACATTTAGAGCCGGTTATTCATTCAGCCTAATGAGAAACTGTAGAACAGACTCAGTTTATATCACAATACCTACATTTAGAGCCGGTTATTCATTCAGCCTAATGAGAAACTGTAGAACAGACTCAGTTTATATCACAATACCTACATTTAGAGCCGGTTATTCATTCAGCCTAATGAGAAACTGTAGAACAGACTCAGTTTATATCACAATACCTACATTTAGAGCCGGTTATTCATTCAGTCTAATGAGAAACTGTAGAACAGACTCAGTTTATATCACAATACCTACATTTAGAGTCAGTTATTCATTCAGCCTAATGAGAAACTGTAGAACAGACTCAGTTTATATCACAATACCTACATTTAGAGTCAGTTATTCATTCAGTCTAATGAGAAACTGTAGAACAGACTCAGTTTATATCACAATACCTACATTTAGAGTCGGTTATTCATTCAGTCTAATGAGAAACTGTAGAACAGACTCGGTTTATATCACAATACCTACATTTAGAGTCGGTTATTCATTCAGCCTAATGAGAAACTGTAGAAAAGACTCAGTTTATATCACAATATCTACATTTAGAGTCAGTTATTCATTCAGTCTAATGAGAAACTGTAGAAAAGACTCAGTTTATATCACAATACCTACATTTAGAGTCAGTTATTCATTCAGCCTAATGAGAAACTGTAGAACAGACTCAGTTTATATCATAATACCTACATTTAGAGTCAGTTATTCATTCAGCCTAATGAGAAACTGTAGAACAGACTCAGTTTATATCACAATACCTACATTTAGAGTCAGTTATTCATTCAACCTAATGAGAAACTGTAGAACAGACTCAGTTTATATCACAATACCTACATTGAGAGCCAGTTATTCATTCAGCCTAATGAGAAACTGTAGAACAGACTCAGTTTATATCACAATACCTACATTTAGAGTCAGTTATTCATTCAGCCTAATGAGAAACTGTAGAACAGACTCGGTTTATATCACAATACCTACATTTAGAGCCAGTTATTCATTCAGCCTAATGAGAAACTGTAGAACAGACTCAGTTTATATCACAATACCTACATTTAGAGCCGGTTATTCATTCAGTCTAATGAGAAACTGTAGAACAGACTCAGTTTATATCACAATACCTACATTTAGAGTCAGTTATTCATTCAGCCTAATGAGAAACTGTAGAACAGACTCAGTTTATATCACAATACCTACATTTAGAGTCAGTTATTCATTCAGTCTAATGAGAAACTGTAGAACAGACTCAGTTTATATCACAATACCTACATTTAGAGTCGGTTATTCATTCAGTCTAATGAGAAACTGTAGAACAGACTCGGTTTATATCACAATACCTACATTTAGAGTCGGTTATTCATTCAGCCTAATGAGAAACTGTAGAAAAGACTCAGTTTATATCACAATATCTACATTTAGAGTCAGTTATTCATTCAGTCTAATGAGAAACTGTAGAAAAGACTCAGTTTATATCACAATACCTACATTTAGAGCCAGTTATTCATTCAGCCTAATGAGAAACTGTAGAAAAGACTCAGTTTATATCACAATACCTACATTTAGAGTCAGTTATTCATTCAGTCTAATGAGAAACTGTAGAACAGACTCAGTTTATATCACAATACCTACATTTAGAGTCAGTTATTCATTCAGTCTAATGAGAAACTGTAGAACAGACTCAGTTTATATCACAATACCTACATTTAGAGTCAGTTATTCATTCAGTCTAATGAGAAACTGTAGAACAGACTCGGTTTATATCACAATACCTACATTTAGAGTCAGTTATTCATTCAGCCTAATGAGAAACTGTAGAACAGACTCAGTTTATATCACAATACCTACATTTAGAGCCAGTTATTCATTCAGCCTAATGAGAAACTGTAGAACAGACTCAGTTTATATCACAATATCTACATTTAGAGTCAGTTATTCATTCAGTCTAATGAGAAACTGTAGAACAGACTCAGTTTATATCACAATACCTACATTTAGAGTCAGTTATTCATTCAGTCTAATGAGAAACTGTAGAACAGACTCGGTTTATATCACAATACCTACATTTAGAGTCGGTTATTCATTCAGTCTAATGAGAAACTGTAGAACAGACTCGGTTTATATCACAATACCTACATTTAGAGTCGGTTATTCATTCAGCCTAATGAGAAACTGTAGAAAAGACTCAGTTTATATCACAATATCTACATTTAGAGTCAGTTATTCATTCAGTCTAATGAGAAACTGTAGAAAAGACTCAGTTTATATCACAATACCTACATTTAGAGCCAGTTATTCATTCAGCCTAATGAGAAACTGTAGAAAAGACTCAGTTTATATCACAATACCTACATTTAGAGTCAGTTATTCATTCAGTCTAATGAGAAACTGTAGAACAGACTCAGTTTATATCACAATACCTACATTTAGAGTCAGTTATTCATTCAGTCTAATGAGAAACTGTAGAACAGACTCAGTTTATATCACAATACCTACATTTAGAGTCAGTTATTCATTCAGTCTAATGAGAAACTGTAGAACAGACTCGGTTTATATCACAATACCTACATTTAGAGTCAGTTATTCATTCAGCCTAATGAGAAACTGTAGAACAGACTCAGTTTATATCACAATACCTACATTTAGAGTCAGTTATTCATTCAGCCTAATGAGAAACTGTAGAACACACTCGGTTTATATCACAATACCTACATTTAGAGTCAGTTATTCATTCAGCCTAATGAGAAACTGTAGAACAGACTCAGTTTATATCACAATACCTACATTTAGAGTCAGTTATTCATTCAGCCTAATGAGAAACTGTAGAACACACTCGGTTTATATCACAATACCTACATTTAGAGTCGGTTATTCATTCAGCCTAATGAGAAACTGTAGAACAGACTCAGTTTATATCACAATACCTACATTTAGAGTCAGTTATTCATTCAGCCTAATGAGAAACTGTAGAACAGACTCAGTTTATATCACAATACCTACATTTAGAGTCAGTTATTCATTCAGCCTAATGAGAAACTGTAGAACACACTCGGTTTATATCACAATACCTACATTTAGAGTCAGTTATTCATTCAGCCTAATGAGAAACTGTAGAACAGACTCCGTTTATGTCACAGGATCTAGATTTATGTAGTGATTCCAAAAAAAAAAAAAAAGAAATATTAGAAATTTTACTCAGTGAAGTAAGAACATAGTCTTATAATCTTTAATGTGCTCAAAAATTCCATTAAACTCATTTCTTATGATTCTCCCAGTCGGTGCTTTCATGTTAAAATGCGATTGATCTTGCGTATTTAATCATAATGACATGGTCATGATTAATCTTTCCCTTTGTATTAGCAGCTATTCTCCCCTCATGACCTCCAGACTTTATAAATGATGAACATTACAAATGAACTTTATAAATGATCATCTGGCTGTTTAGGAAGGAAAAGAGGAGAATATGTTGCTGGCTTTGGTGTTTTGAGAGGAATGAGAATGATTTGGGAGTAGGTTTCATTCTTACTTTATAATACTAAACTTTGCATTATTACTTTATTATTTTAAGTTAAATCTCATGAGATTTTTAAAATTTGATCAGACGTCATGCTAACTTTTCATCACAACTTTTCAAGACAACTAATGAGGTATCAGATTTTTGCTGATGGAAAAATTGGATGTGACTCAGTTCTAAAGTTGTTTGCAGTTATATTATCAATTATTTTTAATGTACTAACACAAATAAATGTATTATTAATGCAATATTTGGTTGAAAATTTGATCTGACACGAGAGAGAAAAACCACATAATGTCAGAATAAAATTTCATATCTCAAAGCTTTTCAAGAGAGGGAAGTTAGAATGGATTTTATTGGAACACCATTTGGAAGTCATTTTGCACTATGTCTACAGTTCATTTCAACAGGAAATTTCCAAACAATGCAAATAATTTTGTAATTATGTCAAAAAATGAATACCCAGTGATAAGGCAATGAAGCTAACTGTTAGGCTAGCTGCTTGGCTAAGTGCTGATTCCCTGATTGACTTTACTGTTTTAGCTTGTAGTGACAGTGCAACCACAATGATGGAGAAGATATTATGTAGAAGGCACGTTAAAGTTTTTAATGATGTGCATCTGAACAAAGATAGATCTGAAAGACCAGGCTGATATGGTTTGAGAGTGCCTTGGGCAAAACAACTTTTTTGACTAAATCAAGCCTCAGCTTTCACTTGAAGCTCAGATATCCAAACTGAAGCTTTTATTTTGCACATATAATGAGACTAATCAATTTATTGACCAAAGAAAATTATGATTTGAACAGCTGAAGGAAGATGATGGACAGCAACAAGACACAATCACGAATATCATGAGAAAGTCATTAAGAAACTTGAAGATCAAACACAAGCGTCCTGAAGAACATTATGCATATGGTTACCAGGAGTCTTGATAGCACTTAGTAGTACTACTACTACTACTACTACAAATAATAATAATAATAATAATAATAATAATAATAATAATAATAATAATAATAATAATAATCTGCATACTTTTTTGACAACCATCCCAAGACCTGCCAAAATGATCTTGCTTAATTTCAAAACATGTACTCAATATTACTGTGTGCTGTGTTCTTACTGTATGTTGTTGTTTGTCATCTAGAAAACAGAAGAAAACACATTTTATTTTGTTTTGTTTTGTTTTTATGTTTGCTTTTAAACGTGAACAATGACCACATCATTGTCAAATTAGAGAATTGTAATTTTTTGCCAGAAAGACATTATTAATATAAAGCCAACAACTGAATATTCTTATGGAAAAAAAATGTAGTAGCTGAAAAAGACTTTTCCTTTGCTTGTCAGGGGTGTAAAATATAAAAACATAACTTTTTAGGAGAATTTCACTCTCTATCTCTATCTTTGGACAGGACTTCTGCAGTATAGAGGCTCCATTTCCTCCAGCCAATGCCTCCCGAGTTTGGCCTGGGGGCCTGTTCACCCTGCTGCCCAACTCAACGCTCCTAGGCTGGGCTGCTAACTCTACAGTGCCACCCTGCTGGCCTCCACTGAGCGCCCTGAGGCTCACGGTGTCCAAAGAAGGCCAGTCGTGCGTGGAGGCCTGCCAGACCTCAGGGTTGGTGTGTGAACCTGCCTTCTTCCGCTTCATCAACAACAAAGAGGCACTGATTAAGTGAGTTATAGTTTCTTTTGACTGACCATTTAATCCTCCCAGACAAACCTGGGAATCCAACAGAGCAAAATTAGCCTAATTTAAGTAGTGCTGCTGGAGTTTTTAAACATCTCAGTGTTCTATCACCCACATAGTACCTGCTCTATGAGGATCCATGGGGGTCATGACCACTGAAGATCCAACTGCTCCAGCCAGGAATTTGGGAAGTGGTTGTTTAACTGGAGCAAGTGTGGCAAATTGTAGTTGAACCTAGCCTCTGCTGGGAGGTAGCTCTCCAGGACCAGGGTTGGAGACCATTGATGTGAATTATACTTCTAATAAGATATACAAATTTTAAAGCTTAGAAATATAGAGAATAGGTTTATCGTAGCTTGCTGAGGTGCAACACCTCAATGTTATACATGAAACTCATGCTGCATCAAGCAAATGCTGATTAGTTGAACAGGTAATTATATCTGGTAGCACTGGGTTTGAGACAAAGCCCCAAACAGAACAATGTCTTATTGATTGCTTTAAATATGTTAGTGATTTCTTTCTCTCTGTTACAACACAGCATGAGACCTTTCAGGGATAAGAGCAGAGTGTTCTTTCTCAATTCATTGTCCACTAGTGCGCACATTAACGTATATGTTGGCAGCCCCCTACATAGACATCTGCACCTGCACATTCAGATTCAGATTCACTCACCAGAATCTGAATTAGTACGACTGAAGGAGGCTGATAATGAAGTTCTGCCACAGATATTAGAGTAGAATCTGTGAAAGTGTGACTGCTATGCCACGTAGCTAAAATCCACCAGTAGCAGAATGACATGCACTTTTTGAAAATTAGGAGTGCAAAAAAGCATTAAGCAAAGTCATATACTGTTAAAAAGGGGTTCTTTAGGAAAGGCAAGGTAAATGCATAGAACCATGACAACTCAAAGAATTATTGGAAAGCATTAATGGTTCTTTACATGATTAAACCCTTAAAATGAACCCTTATTACATACTAACACTTATTATTCAGGAACTATAGGGGCTTCAATGCAAACTTGTTGAGCTATTCTTAGGTTATAGAAGTGCGTAATAAAACGTCTGGCAGGCCCTGGCTATTCAAGAGGGTTAATGATTTTTGTCTGATGTGAATGGTTACCTGTTGTGAATGGTTCTTCAAAGAATCCTTTAAGATGGTTCTATAAAGCAGCAAAAAATGGTTCTGGACCATCTCAGAAGCTTTTTAGCTACTAGAATGTAGAAGTAACACTTTTGGTTTCAGAAACTAAAGGATCATGCTTTGACGAGAGAAATGGGAGCTTGAAGAATCTTTTATAATATACAAGCTCTATACCAATTTAACGGTTCATTCTAGAACTTAGACTGTGGAGATACTGTAACCTGTAAGGTTCTTCACACTCATCACATTTGCAAGGCTGGTCCTTATAATGGTTCTTTTGCCAACTAGGCAAATTTTGTTCTATATCATCACACAAAGAATATTCGGCATATTCGTTTTTAAAGTGTGAGCTGATGCTTATGAATAGTCCACGCAGACTGTAGACATTTTCCAAATGAACAAATTTTGTAACTGTATATCTCAGCAAAGACAAATTATCAGCATTATCTTAAACATTATGATATAGAAGAGTAACAGTATATTTGAAGGCTACCTTTATTGGAGTTTTATACCACATGCATAAGCATTGAATAATCTATTTATAAAGCAATATTTCAGTAAAATATATTGAACTGATGTAAGGTATTAAACTAAATGGACAGGCATTTATTCTGACCGTTCATTCTTGACTTGGTCAATCCTCACTGTATTTGCCTGAGCTAGACATTGGGTCCAACCTTTACCTCACTCCAGCTCCAACACCACCACCCCCGCCCCACCCCCCCCATGACCCTGAGGGAGAAGTGGCTTAGAAAATGGATGGATGGATGGATTTAATGACAGATGTCACATTTGATGGTCATGACAGCTTACAAGAGCACATAGCACAAAGTAGCATGTGACATAAGTGTCATTCATTTTGGCATCTGTCATGACAATTGCAATTATTATATTAATAAGATATTAACTGTTGTATTACTGAACAGAATCCATAATGGCAACTTTCTTGATTGTTGCTCAAGCTGCTGGCCCAAGCAGCTTCATAGTTGCAATGTTGCTGCTCCCTCACAGACGGCCTAAGCAGCTGCGGTATAGCGGCACTCATGCTGCTGAACATTACTGGCCACGGCAGCCATGTGGCTGTGGTGCAGTGTCACTCAAGCAGCCAGTCCAGGCAACCTCATAGTGGTAATGCAGTGTCACTCAAGTGGCCGATCTAGGTAGCCTCGCAGTGGTGGTGCAGTGTCACTCAAGTGGCCGATCTAGGTAACCTCGCAGTGGTGGTGAAGTGTCACTCAAGTGGCCGATCTAGGTAGCCTCGCAGTGGTGGTGCAGTGTCACTCAAGTGGCCGATCTAGGTAGCCTCGCAGTGGTGGTGCAGTGTCACTCAAGTGGCCGATCTAGGTAACCTCGCAGTGGTGGTGAAGTGTCACTCAAGTGGCCGATCTAGGTAGCCTCGCAGTGGTGGTGCAGTGTCACTCAAGTGGCCAGTCCAGGCAGACTCGCAGTGGTGGTGCAGTGTCACTCAAGTGGCCGATCTAGGTAGACTCGCAGTGGTGGTGAAGTGTCACTCAAGTGGGCAGTCCAGGCAGACTCGTAGTGGTGGTGCAGTGTCACTCAAGTGGCCGATCTAGGTAGACTCGCAGTGGTGGTGCAGTGTCACTCAAGTGGCCAGTCCAGGCAGACTCGCAGTGGTGGTGAAGTGTCACTCAAGTGGCCGATCTAGGTAGCCTCGCAGTGGTGGTGCAGTGTCACTCAAGTGGCCGATCTAGGTAGCCTCGCAGTGGCGGTGCAGTGTCACTCAAGTGGCCAGTCCAGGCAGCCTCACAGTGGTGGTGCAGTGTCACTCAAGTGGGCAGTCCAGGCAGCCTCGCAGTGGCGGTGCAGTGTCACTCAAGTGGCCAGTCCAGGCAGCCTCACAGTGGCGGTGCAGTGTCACTCAAGTGGCCAGTCCAGGCAGCTTTGCAGTGGTGGTGCATTGTCACTCAAGTGGCCAACCCAGGCAGCTTTGCAGTGGTGGTGCATTGTCACTCCAGTGGCCAACCCAGGCAGCTTTGCAGTGGTGGTGCAGCATCACTCAAGTGGCCAGTTTCGGCAGCCTTATAGTGATGGTATAATATGGCTTTAATGGAAAGCCCACAAAGCCTTTCAGCCATGGACGGATGATCCTTCTAGGTCGATATCTAGGTGGATACAGTGGCAAACTTCTCAGCTAGTGGGGAAACATCAAAACATGAACACAAACAATAAATTGATGTAGCTTCCATAAGATCCCTTATGTTAATGCAATGTAATTTATTTATTTAAGCATATTTTTAAAATGGTTGTTTCTGCAATTACTGTCATAAGCTGTTCATAAATATTCAGGTATTACTAAAATATCTTATTTTTGTGTCTTTGTCACTGGACAGTCTGCAGCAGGCTTAAACTTTCTTTGCTATTGTGATTTTGAAATTAGCTAACAGAAACTAACAGTTGATCAGCAGCAAAGGGCAGCTACCACTGGGGCCTCTTCCTGCCTCAGATAGCATAAAGGGAATTGTGTATGAGGATGTACAGTTCAAAGATGCGACAGTGTCATGGAATTGCGTATCAGAACAGTGGATCTAGTTACCTCACCGGCAGCTGCAACAAAGAATAGCAGCTTGTCTTTTTCTCTCTATTATCCTCTCTCTTTCTCCCCAGCCTTTGCTATCTCACCTTTTCTTAGCCACCATCTCTCTTCATTTAACCTGTCCTTTCATCTGTCTTTTATGCCTTACCTTCAACCTTTATCATCCTCTCTCCTCTCTTCTCATTCAGTCTTCTGTCTCTTCTTTCATGGCTTAATCTTCACCTTCGCCTCCAGTTAGCCATTTTCTTTAGCTGTCTCTCTTCACGTTTCCTTCTTTAGTCTTTGATCTCTTTCTCCTTTCAGGCTGGAGATCCAGTGTGAGGTGGTGGAGTTGGAGGTGAACCACATCTTTCCGGCTTTCTCCGTAGCCAGGCACGAGTGTGGCCTGCAGAAGGAATCGCTCTTGTTCAGCTGCGCTGGCTTCAGTGCTAAATACAGACGCATCTGTCCCTGCAGGGACTTCCGCAAAGGCCAGGTGGCGCTATGCAGGGACTGCTTATGATGACAGAGGTGTCTGTTCTGGACCAGCCGTCCAAGTCTCTGGAGAAGCCCAGAGTGGCCCGGTTCCTCTAGGTTCTTCTTGGTTCCAGAGGTCATAGCCGACATGTAGCTCCATCTAACACCTAGCAGAGATGAGCATTCAGCTGAGGCTAGCACCTGGCGAAGGCTAGCACTTAGAAGAGGAGACAGCTATATGCTAATATTTGGGTATGTGTATGAGTGTCTTATAAGGAAAGAAGAAATGCCCAATCAAAGCTGCTGGACAAATGTCCCATCTCTGCCTCTGCCCAAATTTTATGACAGCATCAAGTCACAGGGTATAGTGATCAGTAAGAGATACCACAGGTACACTTTTGTACTGTATTCTACTGGCAGTGATTTCTCTCATAACTGTTTCTGGCTAAAACTATTTTCCCAACCTTGGTCTTGGAGTTCCCCTACATATTTTGAAGTTTTCACTGCGCCAATACACCTAAAATGTTCATTAATAATAGGGAACCCTCAGGCCTAATGATTTCTGTGATATATAAACATACTAAAATGATGCTAAACCCCTACAAGTAATGCGGCAATGGTCTTAATTCCTCTTTAAGTTTTGGTTAGACACAAAAGGGTTTCATTCTTGGTGAAAAATGTTCAAAAATGGTCCAGTTTATACTTTCTTTACCATTGTGTCTAGAGAGATACAGCCAAACAAGCTCCACCATAGGTTAGGCCTTTAGGAGCTGAAGTGAAGAAAAGAAAATGCCACTTTACCCTCCTGAAAGTTCTAGATACATCACTGACTTTAATCAGTTGTTAAAAGTGGAAAACAGCTAATTAAATTGTTTGTTGTCTGTTTTCAAGCTTTAAATGTCTGTATTTAAACTGTGTTAAAATCCCAGGCTTATTACATACTAGGGCTTATTATCCAGTAACTGCATGGACTCCAATGCAAACTAGTTGACCTATTCTTGGGTTATACAAGCTTTGGGCCCTCCAGTGTGCCCTTGCCATTTAAGGGGTTAATCTAGAATGTCCAAAATGTAAGTTGTCATTAGCTGAGAGCAAACATACCATTGGAAACCCATAGCAGCCCTGGCAAAAATGAGCATAATGGTATTTTTCTTTATTTTTTCCCTTTATTGCCCAAGCCTAAACCTACCTCTAATACTCACAGTTTTCCACAATCATTTAAACCATATATTTCATTATAAATAGTACAAAGACAACATATCAAATGTTGAAACTGAGAAATATGGCTGCTTTTTGAAAACTATATGCCCATTTTAAATATGATGTCAACAAAACATTCCAAAACAGTTAGAACAAGGGCAACAAAAGGCTGGTAAAAAATGCTAAAACACCTAGTGGTACATCGGCTACAGGTCAGTAACATGACTGAGTTTAAAAGAGCATCCCATAGAGGCTGAGTCTTTCAGAAGTAGAGGTGAGAAGGGGTTCACCAGTCTGTGAAAGACTGCATGATCAAATAGGGCAGCAGTTCAACAATAATATGCTCAACATAAAATAGCAAAGAACTTTTGCTTTTCATCATCTATAGTACATAATATTATTAAAAGTATAAGAGAATCTGGAGAAATCGATTGGGGCAGTCGTGGGCTGGAGGTTAGGGTTCTGGCCCTGTGACTGGAAGGTTGCCGGTTCGATCCCCAGGGCCGACAATCCATGACTGAGGTGTCCTTGAGCAAGACACCTAACCCCCCAATTGCTCCCTGGGCGCCGTGGATAGGGCTGCCCACCGCTCTGGGCAAGTGTGCTCACTGCCCCCTAGTGTGTGTGTTCACTAGTGTGTATGTGGTGTTTCACTTCACGGATGGGTTAAATGCGGAGGTGAAATTTCCCCATTGTGGGATCAAAAAAAAAAAAAAACACTTATGTAAGGGACAAGGCCAAAAAACAATATTTGCTGGCCATGATCTTTGGGCCCTCAGGCAGCACTGCATTAAAAACAGACATGATTCGGTAGTGGAAATCACTACATGGGCTCAGAAACACTTCTGAAAACACTGTCTATGAAAAGTTTGTCACTGCATCCACAAATGCAAGTTAAAGCTCTAAAACGCAAAGAAGAAACATATATACTGTATATGCTGCCACCTGCTCTGGTCCCGAGATCTTGTAAAATAGACAGAGTCGAAGTGGAAAAGTGTTCTCTGGTCCGACGAATCAAAGTTTGAAATTATTTTGGAAATCATGGACACTTTGTCCTCTGGGCTAAAGACCACTCAGCTTGTTATCAGAGCACAGTTCAAAGCCAGTATTCATGATGGAATAGGGGTGCATTAGTGCACAAGGCATGGTTGACATGCACATCTGTGAAAGCGTCATTAATGCTGAATGATTTCTACATGTTTATACGTAACAAGAAAGATGAGACCCCAAACTGTTGAGCAGCTGAAGTCCCAAATCAAATAAAAATGGGAAAACATTTTCACTTTCAAAACTTCAGGAGTCTCTTCTACTTCTCCAACGCTTCTCAGATCCCAAACACTTACAGAGGTGATCAAGATGTGATGAAAAACAGTGGTAAACAGGCCCCCATCCCAACTTTCTTGGAATGTGTTGTTGGCATCAAATTCAAAATGGGCACATATTTTTCAAAGAACAATAAAATTTCTCAATTTCAACTTGTGATTTGTTGTCTTTGTACTATTCTCAATTAAATATAAAGTTTAAATGGTTTGCACATCGTTGAGTTTTGTTTTTATTCTCATTTTGCACAGCACCCCAGCTTTTTAGGAAATGGGGTTGCAAGTGCGCACAACATGCAGAAGAACATTTTGTAACATCAGCTGTGCTTTGGACCCATTGCCCTCCCCCCTTTAGCATTTTCTGTTCTGCTGACTAATGCTATTTCCTTCCACTTTATCCAAAACATCTTACATAATACAATTTTACCAACCTCTCCTAAAGTAAAATGAGTGGGTTAGCACAGGGAAAATGCTAAAATCACATCAAGATAGGGGCTCTCCCAGATCAGGGGCTGGAACCACTGAGCTCAAAGCCAAGACACTGGTTTAGAATCACTCAAGACATTTTGGAAGCTTTCTGGTTGCATTTATCTCCTGCTACATGCTAACAAGGTTGAAGAAACCCTCTAAGAGCATGCAAGGACATGTGCCATATTGCGGAGGACCTGGCGACCTTGTTAGAGGAGAGATGTGACAACCTGTCCAAACAGGACTGCTACATGGCAACCCATCCGTGCCTCCACAGGCTCAACCCAGCAACGGATCTAAAAAGCAAGATCAGACTCTTCTTAACTTTAGGGTGATGCAATCTTTGATCTGCACAAAATGGACACTTAAAAAGATTATTTTTTAAACAAAGTGAGATGTTTAAAACACTGTTTGGATGCAAACTGTGAATTTTTACAAATACAGGTTTGTGACTTAACTTATATAAACTAATAAAAGGAAGACAAACAGAAATCTTTGTGCATTTTTCATTAAGTCCATCCTGATTTTTTTTCCTTTCCTCTTACGACCTTGTTCTACTCCCTTGCATCACTTTAGCTGCCAGTTGTGGTGCAGGACATTTTAGACATTCCACTCCACAGACACAAGGATGAATTTCTTAATATGTTGGGGAAAGAGAGATGTTTTGCATTGAAGGCTATCCTACCTGCCAAAAATAGCTATATTTATTGGGCCTATTCCGTCCTGTTTAAAGCTATGTAGTTTTCTTTAAAGGTCCTTCCTCTTGTTTATTCCACTCAAAAGCAATTCAGAACAAGATCATTCTTTTTTAGCCATATTTCTTAAGAGATCAGCGACGCAGCATGAGTTTTCATAACTGGGGTTAAAAGATACAGAAAAAACAAGACACCCAGCAACCACCTGGAAGACCTGGTAGACACCAAGACTGTCTCTATCGGATAAACAGCATTGAAAGCTTTCATCTTATAAGCTGCTTTAGATCTGAATAAAATCCACAGGTGTTTCTGTCCATCCTTCCACTGTGATAAGACACCTTAGTGCTGTGGGTCTGAAAGAATGTGTAGCTGTTCAAGAAGAACCTCACTGAGAAAAGGAGACACATCAAACAATGAAGCTGAACAATGGACTGGCCACCCCAGAGTCCAGACCTCAACATCACTGAATGTGTCTGATTACTTTAGAAAAGACTGAACTACTGAACTGAACTGATCTAAGACTGAACTTTGGAAGTGTGGAAAAATATTCCTGCAGATTTCTTTGAGAAGCCAAAAGCAGTTGTATTTATTTGTTGAGTCTTCTGTGTAAGTTTGTTACACTTTTTGTACTTAAAGGCCATTTTGCCTGGAAATTCCATAAATGAATGGGTGATCTCTGGCTTTGCTCCGACTGAATTGCTTGAATTTCACACTAGCAATCAGAAGCAGTAGCCTCAGCTTTAGAAAAAATCAGGCGATGTACAGAGTTGAGAAAGGCTTATAATGACTATTATTTATTCATAAGCCAAATCCTTTCACCCAGGATGACTCTCAGGTGATGAAAGGGCTTTATCCTGCTGTATGAATCTTTTTTTTTTTTTCTGGAGCCATCAAAACACAGAAGCGGCACAACAGCCAAGTCAAGGACACAGCTGAAGGTTTGGGTTTGTGTGTGTTTATGTTTACAACTATTTTCAGAACTGAATTTCTCAGGTGCGCCTTAAAAAAATGTTGCCTTTGGGGAGATTAAAGACTGTGTTTGGTTGGATGGACAGGTAATAACTTTAGCTTGCTGGCTGCTGGTAGACTTAGCCCGCATTGGCCCAAGCCTGGCTGCTGACCCTCGGTGATATTGAGGGTGGATGTTATGTCTGAAAAATGTCCTCTGGCTGAAAATTACCTCACGTACTGCATGTAATGCTGGAAAACGTCCTTCAGCTCGAAAATAGCCACAGAAACTGTCAGTGCTAACCAGCACTGGTCAGTCAGAAACAAATGCAAAGCGATTCCCCCTTAACATAAATTGATCAATCAGCCAAGACGGTGTCCAAAGTTTGCTTGTTTCTTTTTCCACTTAAGTACTGAGGGTACTGTAGTTAACAAATAATGAATAGTTGGCAGTTTGTATGACAGGCTACTATCCAAAAAATGAATAAAGCTATGGTCAAAATGCAAATGGTCAAACTGGATTGCTGACAGAGAGCAAAATTCATGGTTCCATCAATTAAGACAAGTCATCCAGGTCCTGCAGAAGCAAAGCAGCCCCAGACCATCACACAACAACCACCATGTTTGACTGTTGGCATGAACATCTAGATGACCTCCAAAACTTTCGTGACATCATCTAGATGTTTTTTGGGTTTTGTTCTTTTAGGTCCTCAGTGATTTACACATGCAGCTTACCCATGGATGGCATTTTTGCCCTGTGTCTTTTTCATTGTGGAATCGTGTACATTGAACTTAACCAAGGCAAGTGAAGCCTGTAGTTCTTTAAAAGTTTGTCTGGGTTTCTTTGTAACGTTCTGGATGAGTTCTTGATGGGCTCTTGGCTAAGTTTTGGTAGGCCAGTCATCCCTGGGAAGGATCACCACTGTTTACTCCATTGCAGGTAACGGCTCTCATTGTGGTTTGCTGAAGTCCCAGAGCCTTAGAAATTGCTTCAAAACCCTTTCCAGAGTTGTACATATCAATGACTTTGTTTCGCATCTTTATTTAAAAGTCTTTAGAACATGCCGTTATGTGCTGCTTTTTGAGACCTTCTAGCCTGCTTCGCGTTGGCAGACAGGTTCTATATAAATGATATTTAGATTCAACAGGTCTGGCAATAGCCAGCTTGGTTGTGGGTAGTGAAATTGCACCCAGTAGTCAATTGAATTTGGTTAACTTGATTTGAATTGAAGGGGCAGTTCCTTTTGCACAACGGGCCAGGTGAGGCTGAGCAACATTTTCCCTTTTATAAATGAAACTGTCATTTAAAAACAGCAGTATGTGTTTAATTGGGTTATCTTGGTCTAATATCAAAGATAGTTAGAAGTTTGATCATCTGAAACATTCAAGTGAGACAGATATGCACAAATAGAAGAAATAAGGGGGGCAATACTTTTTCACCACATTGTATCTTAAAAGGCTGGAAGAACCTTTAAGAATCTGCAAATGCATTGCTGTAGGATGGTTTTTGGATTTTTCATTGTTTGTTGGAGGAGTTTTGCAGTGCAAAAGTGAAAAAGCAAACTTCAGACACCAAGCATGTCTTCTCCGACTGACTATATTTGGCGTATGGGGGGGCTGGTGGGGGTTGGGGGCTGAGGATTGTGTAAATTAGATTTCCCACCAAACTGTCACTTTAATAGTGCAGACGGCATCACATTGAAAATGCAGAATGATCGAGGTGGCTGACACATTCTTTGACATATCAGCCTTTTCTGCAGTCTATATTAATAGCGTTCTCATTGACTTTTATAGGGATGGAGTAATGAGCAGTTTGGTCATTTGGCCTCAGTGAAAAGACTGAAGAAATATGACTCAGTCCTTCACTGTCTGCTGCTGAGTACCCAATATATCTAATATGCACAACATTCACTCAGTATACAGCAGCGCTACAATTTGGCAGTTTTCAAATCTTGGCAAAACAACAACTGACCCCACACCCACCCGCTGTCTACCCATAAGGCAGATCTAATTAATTGCAACTGTTGCTAATCACACTCATTCTGTCAGTCATTCAGAATTACAAGTGTTGGACAATGAATGGAGGTCAAAGCTCATTTCAGCATTCCCACTATTTATCAATGCTGGATGCCCAACATCAACACACACCCCTGAAATGGGAATTTTGCATTATATATAAGACCTTTTTGAAAAGTGTTCTATGTAGCACCAAAGGGTTCTTCTATTGTGTCAATATCAAGCTTTTCAGAAATATTCTACATACAATCATATACAGCACATTATCCATCAATTTGAAGAACTCTTTTGCAATGCAAGGAACCCTTTGATCATGCAAATGGTTCCTTGAGAGTTTATGGTTATGGTATGATTTTCTTTACTAAAGAACCTTGAAGAACCATTTTTAAGAGTGTATAACAAGGAGACAGTGTTCACTGATGTGTAGCAATGTTCTTATGAAACATCAAAAGCTATTTGACTGTTAATGGCACCCCCTTGAGGAGGATGTTTAGCTTGCTAAACATGAGTAAGTTACATCTAAAACTTAATAGAAGTATGAACAAAATTCAGGTTTCACGAAAATAAGATTATTAAAACTTCCATTATGTGTTAGCTATGTTAACTTTGCAACTAATTACTGAAAATGTGACCATTAGAACTTTCAGTCATCACCAGCGAAATGAAAGCATGAAAACATGTAGTTTGATAATGAATTATTTCTCCCTCACAGCTCACTAAAACTAGTATGGAAGGATTAAAGATAATGTTTAGGTCCTGCTAAATATGATGTTTTGAAACATGCAGACTTTCTTCAAAAATATAGCATAGAGAAAGAAATACAATGAAAAACAAAAACTAGACTAGAAACTTTGTGGACAAACTTTCAGTTGGCCAGACTATTGCTAATGTTGCTATTTTGTTGCTTCAAGGTTGTTAGGTTTTCCAGCTTTTTGTTAAAGCATTGTTTAGTGGTAGTTAGGTAGTTGCTAAGGTGTTGCTAGGCCATTGCTTTAGTATTCCAAGTGGTTTCTATGGTGTTGTTAGGCCATTGCTATGCTATCGCATTTGATTGCTAAGATGTTGCTAGGCCATTTCTATAGTATTCCAGGTGGTTGCTAAGGTGTTTTTAGGCCATTGCTTTGTTAACCCAGGTGATTGCTTAGATGTTGTTTGGCCTGGTGGTTGCTAAGGTGTTGCTAGGACATTGCTATAGTATTCCATGTGGTTGCTAAGGTATTGTTATGCCATTGCTATGTCAACCCAGTTTATTGCTAGAACATTGCTAGGCCATTGCTATGTTATTCCAGGCGATTGCTAAGACATTGCTAGGTCATTTCTGTAGTATTCCAGGTGGTTCCTAAGGTATTGTTAGGCCATTGCTTTGTTAACCAAGGTGATTGCTAAGATGGTGTTAGGCTATTGCTATAATACTCCGGGTGGATTCTACGGTGTTAAGCCTTTGCCATGTTAAGCCAGGTGATTAAGAAAGTGTTGCAAGGCCATTGCTTTAGTATTTTAGGTGGTTGCTAAGCCGTTGTTAGACCATTGCTATAATATCTCAGATGATTGCTAAGCCATTGCTTTAGTATTACAGGTGGTTGCCAAGGTCTTGCTATGCGATTGTTATGTTATCTCAGGTGTTTGCTAAGGTCTTGCTATGCGATCGTTATGTTAAGGTGCTAAGGTGTTGCTTGGCCACTGCTATGTTAAGCAAAGTGATTGCCAAGCTGTTGTTAGGCCATAGCTATAGTACTCCAGGTGGTTGCTAAGGTGTCTATGTGAGTCGGAGTGTCACAGGACATCATTCCTGGTAGTTAGATTTTAAGTTTCTGAGTTTTCTTTCATTCATTTCTTACAAGAAAACAGTGTGTGCACAGATCACTATATGAAAACCATGCAGCCAAGCACACTATTCAGGTGTAGAATCCACAATAGTGCAAGCATGATTCTAGCTTGAAAGCTTTAGTTGGAGGAGCATTGAAAAAGCTTTATAAGAAGAAAATAAAGAACAGCACTTTTGGCTTTTTGAGCCTCCTTAATACTGTAAATTAAAAATGTGGACTTTTTGTATCTCCTGCTATTGCCATTGCTAAGTGTGTGTGTCAGAGTAAGAATACAGACCTGTGTGCTGAAGTCCCCAAGCTGAAAATCAATACTTCCGCAAGGAATACATCCTGCAAGCTTACATTCAGATGCATCTCAGCTCTCTGTTCATGCTGCTACTAATCTGGCAGCTTCGTGTTTGTCCATGTTGAACAGTCCTGTTGTGTACCGACGCAGGATTTTTTAATATCCGCTGCTATTGTTTGTGTGTATCTGTTGCTGTGGTTTTAATTATCATAATTGTTTGGGAAGGCCTGCCAGTCGTGTTGCATGCTGTGTGGATACGCAAAGTCCCACGGTTGCTCTGAATGAGATTCTTGCAGCTATTGATTTCTGTCAAGCCCAAAAATCTGACCTATAGTATGTGGGTATGTGTGGGTATGAGAGAGAAAAAGAATTGAGAAAAACAAACAGATTTGGCAGCAAGGAAAGGGCTCAAAATTATAGGAATATTACTATGACTAGCGTTTCTGGCTCTATCATTAATCCAGACACTGATTTCTGATTTCCTTTCTGCTTCCCACAATCTCAGCCTGCAAATGGGAAAATTACTGGTTTGTCGTTTGACTGGTCAGATTTTAGGGTGACATGCACTGTGCTTTGAACTGACATTAATAAACTGTGTGCAACAGTTCTGCATGAATAAAATATATCAAAGCAAATGTTGTCAAAGGTGATGAATTCGAAGACAGCAATTGCATTAAAGTGGCTGGTTTATTGTAATGGGTACTACTAGTGAGACTACTTGGTCTCTTCCTGACAGACACACCATGCTAGAGTCTTTGCATTCTTTAGTAAAGAAAATGGTTCTATATAGAACCATGACCACGCAAAGAGCACTTTGCATGATTAAATGATTCTTTACCTTACAAAAGGGTTCTTCAGATTCATGGAAAATGTGCATACATGCATGTGCTGTAGACACTTCTATATGTCATCTTTTTGGAAAGGCTTCTGTAAACCACCCAACAGGGTTCTTCTATTGTTACGGGGTCAAGTTTATAACAATAGAAGAACTCTTTTGGGTACTTTGCTTGATTAAAAGCGTTCTTCTGTTGTTACGCTGTTTTATGTTATTAAAATATTATAAATGTTATTCACAATAGCTCACATCCTCAAGTGTTCTATTGCTTTTATACAACAGTTAAATAAATGAAGTAAGAAATGAATAATGAGACACAGGAGCTCATTCAGGGCAAGACTCATTCTCCCAAAATGCACCACAGAGCGCCACAGGAAGTCATTCTTACCTGCGGCCATCAAACTCTATAGCTCCTCCCTCAGCGTGTGATTCACAAAGTGTGGTTCATCTGTGCAAAACTCAATACCTAACAGTTCATATGTGTCATAATAATAATAGTGTGTGCTCAGAGGTACAATAATTTGAACTGCCTTATACCAGATGTTTAATATTTATTATCACAGTCACCGCCACTTTACTGTATTCATAAGTACTTAAATCTTGTGTACACATTGCAAATTTCTCTTTAGCTTTGTTTTAAATGATTAAAGTGGTGATTCTTTTACATAAATGGCTGCAACTGTAACAACTGCAATTCCCCTCTGGGTGCAATAAAGGTTTCTGATTCTGATTCCTATTAAATTGGACCATTTAATATGGTTTAATGTCAGCAGTTCCTTCTGCCAAATTATAGTTCCTTAACAAGTAGCTTGTTGCTACATCAGAGTAACAAGCTCCGCCCACTCGCTGTTTAGCCAGCAGTTCATTCTCCAGCTCCACACAGACCAACTGACAGTTTCAGAGTCTGACCAAATTGGCTGTCGGTCAAAGTAATCTTAAACGTTTCCATTATCTGTTTGTGGCAAAGTAAGAAGTAAAAATGTTCAAATGGCTTGAGCGTCTCCTACAGCTGTACAAAACTTTGCTTAGCATGCATATATATATATACACACACACACAAACACACACCGAAGGTTGGACCCCCTTTTGCCTTCAGAACTGCCTTAATTCTTCGTGTCAGACTTTCAACAAGGTGTTGAAACGTTCCTCAGAGATTTTGGTTGGTTATTTGAGTTCCTGCTGCCTTTCTATCATCTGGAACCAGTCTGCCCATTCTCCTCTGACCTCTCACATCAACAAGGCATTTTCATCCACACAACTGACCGCTCACTGGGTATTTCCTCTTTTTCGGACCGTTCTCTGTAAACCCTAGAGATGGTTGTGTGTGAAAATCCCAGTAGATCAGCAGTTTCTGAAATACTCAGACCAGCCCGTCTGGCACCAACAACTACTCCATGTTCAAAGTCCCTTAAATCCCCTTTACATATATATATGTATTCACTCATCTGCCTTCACACACATATACTTGAGTGACATCCCATTCTTAACCCATAGGGTTTAATATGATGCTGGCCCACCCTTTGCATCTATAACAGCTTCAACTCTTCTGGGAAGGCTTTCCACAAGTGTGTTTATGGGAATTTTTGACCGTTCTTCCAGAAGCACATTTGTGAGACACTGGTGTTGGACGAGAAGGCCTGGCTTGCAGTCTCCGCTGTAATTCATCCCAAAGGTGTTCCGTCAGGTTGAAGTCAGGACTCTGTGTAGGCCAGTCAAGTTCTTCCACAGCAAACTTGCTCATCCATGTCTGTATGAACCTGCTTTGTGCAGTGGTGCACAGTCATGTTAGAAGCCGCCATCCCCAAACTGCTCCCACAAGGGTGTTGTGTTGCATGTTGGGAACATGAAATTGTCCAAAATCTCTTGATCTGCTGAAGCATTAAGAGCTCCTTTCACTGGAACTAAGGGGCTGAGCACAACTCCTGATAACCAACCCCTCACCATAATCCCCCCTCCTCCAAACTTTACACTTGGCCCAATGCAGTCAGACAAGTTCCGTTCTCCTGGCAACCGCCAAACCCAGACTTCTCCATCGGATTGCCAGATGGAGGAGCATGTTTCATCACTCCAGAGAACACGTCTCCACTGCTCTAGAGTCCAGTGGCAGTGCTTTACACCACTACATTCCACGCTTTGCATTGTGCTTGATGTAAGGCTTGGATGCAGCTGCTCGGCCATGGAAACCCATTCCATGAAGCTCTCTATGCTGTTCTTGAGCAAATCTGATGGCCACATGAAGTTTGGAGGTCTGTAGTGATTGATTCTGCAAAGTGGCCTATCACTTTGTGGCTGAGTTGCTGTCGCTCCCAATCGCTTCCGCTTTGTTATAATACCAAGGACAGTTGACTGTGGAATATTTAGTAGTGAGAACTTGCACAGGTGGCATCCTATCACAGTACCACACTGGAATTCACTGAGCTCCTGAGAGCGACCCATTCTTTGACAAATGTTTGTAGAAGCAGTCTGCAGGCCTAGGTGCTTGGTTTTATACATATCTCTGCTGTTGGAACAAGACCTGTTTTTCTTTTGAAAATGCATACTGTCCTTTATATTGTGTGAAAATTTCATGATGAACGGATCGAATGAAATGGCCCAAAATGACTTAGAAAGAAAGTCTGGTTCCATTGACTTACATTAAAAGTGAAGTGTTTTTTCCTTCTCCTGTAAAGTTCTCAATTAGGAGTTAAGAGGTTTTGATCTGATAACAACGATATATATATATATATATATATATATATATGAAAAGTTAATTTACTTTAACATTTTAATCTTGAAGCCGTATTCGTCTGATTTGATGTATATAATTAGATTATTTAATTTAGATGTCTTTATCTAGGTCTGCTTATGATTTGCATGCACTTTGATTTTGTTGGTGCAGAAGACATTGAAAAGGTTTTTGTTGAACTTTTTATTTTTCTATGCCAAACCAATAGTAGCCCAAAATTATATGTCACGATTGGCCCCTCCCAGTCCTGTCCATGTGCGTTTGTTTTGGTTTAGGTCCTGCCCCCTGTTTGGTGACTCCGCCCTTGATTGTGTTCACCTGTCCCTCGTTACCCTTTGTTATTTAAGCCCTGTGTTTGCCCTTAGTGTTTGCTGGTCTTTGTCCTTGCCTTGTTTGATGTATCGGTCTTTGTTGGATGTTTTGGTCTGTTGTTTGAACGGTTTGTGTTGCTCATCATGTCTGTACCTGATTCTGTCTGTATTGGCTCTATGACCCTGGACCGTATTGACCACGACCCTGGATTTGCCCCTAATAAATCTCGCTTATCTCAGCGTATGCGTCCGCCTCCTCGCTCCGCGTTCCAGTCTGTAGAATCATTTTGAACATTTTAGTGTACAAATGATCAAAGATCAATTTGAATCCTCACTTCAGAATGAAAAATTACATTATAAAATGACAACCTACCTGTAAAGATGCTTTATATTTGCTTTATCGAAGAATGTCTCATATTGACACACTGCTGTATCATATCCTATTGAGTTTTGAGTATTTCATATTGTTATAGCCCTATAGGAGCTCTCTGTCTCCGTCTACCCCCCCCCCCCTCTCTTTTTATTCTCCTCTTCTGTTGTTCACTCCGTCCATCTCTCCCTCCCTGGAGTCTGGTTCCTCCTCTCCGGAGCTGTTGTGATTTAAAGTGCACCCTGCAGTTTCTTTGCTGCTACTATTTATGTACTTAATTGCTGCCTTTCCAGCCTTTAAACTAATTATATATTTCCTGCCCTCGAACAGAAAAGCCTTTATGAGATACGACACCCTTCAGATTTATTGGCACCCCTGGTAAAAAAGAATTAAAAAGGCTTTGAACAAAAAAGGCCTTTGTTGTTTGATCTCACTGTGAAAATATGAGGAAAATATCCAACCTTTCACTGAGGTGTGATTATTCGAAGAAAAATCAATTTAAAGAAATTAGATTTTTTCTCAAAACAGATGCCATAAATATTTGCACACCTGTGTTTGTGCACCGTGTGAAGCAGCTGTGAGAGATGAGATCAGCCCTTCAGTCCCCTCCACTCCTCTTTACCCTCACTTTACCACGACTGCAGCCCTTCCTTCTCTCCTCTTTCTTGTATTCCTTTCATTCTTCATTTTCTTTCTTTCTGGCTCTTTCTTTTGTTTGTTCTTTCCTTCTTTTTCTTTTATTCATTGTTCCTTTTTTCTTTCTTTAAGTCTTTACTGTCCTTTCTTTTCCTTTCTCTTCTTTCCTTTCCATCCATTCTTAATCTTCCCTTTTCATTCTTTCATTTTTTACATTTTTTCTTCCTTTTTTTTTGTCCTTTCGTTTTCTTTCCTTTCTTTTCCTTTTCTTTACATTCATTCTGTATCATGCCTGGTCTTTCTTTCTTTCTTTCTTTTCATTCATGCATGCATGCATTCATTCATTCATTCTTTCTTTCTTTCTTTCTTTTAGTACCTTCTTTGTTTCTGTATTTTTCTCCTCTTTCTTTCATTCCTTTGATTTATTCATTCATTCATTCAATCATTCAATTGAATTGCTTGCTTTCTTTTGATGTGTTCATTTTTTCACTTTCTTTCTTTCTCTCTCTTTGTCTCTTTCTTTTCTTTCATCCTTTTCATTCCTCCATTCATTTACTCATTGATTTATCAGTGAGATGAATGGTTCTCAGGTACTGTCTTCATGTAGGTTTCTTCAGGTTTGTTTTAGTTGTTTTCTTCTCTCTTTCTCTCTCTCTCTCTCTCTCTCTCTCTCTCTCTCTCTCTCTGTGTGTGTGTCTGTGTGTCCGGGTTCTTCGAGCAGGTGTTGGAGTGATAATCTCATCACCATGGCCATCTTTTAAACTCAGCATCCGTTACCTGAGACCTGATCATGTTCTCTCCTCATTCTGCCATGTGGCAGGTCCATACTGATACTGTTAAGTGTGTGTGTGTGTGTGTGTGTGTGTGTGTGTGCTTATACGGCTGCCAGCAGCTCCACTTATCTATGTTCTGAAATGTTATTTTCCATCCTTATTAATGTTCTACATGACTGAGCCTCTGCTAAGCTCGGCAGCGCAAATCTACAACAGCCTGCGCTCAGATTAGCCGAGGCTGCGGCATTGTTTCCTCCACGAGTCTGTTCCACATCTGCTCATGCATAGCCAGCAGCAGGACTCAGGCTGGATGGATTTCTAATGCAGACTGTGCACGCTGCCACGGATCGCCTGCAAACGGTAAATAAATAATAAAAACATAAAAATAAAAAATAAAAACACTTATCAGCACAGCGCCACCAGCAATGGACAGCAACGGGACACATAAACACTGTGTAAACAGGTTTTTATTGGGCTTTAAGATGTCCAGAGAAGAAAAATCAATTGGACTTTGTTGACCAGTGATACATTGTGGCAAAATATATTCTATAAAAAAATATTCTACATTTGTCTAGTGTTTGTTTATTTATTTATTTACCCTTTAAAAGTTTAATGTACTATTGATTTTTACATGGCCATTCTAAATTGTTCCAACCTGCTTTTAATACTTACAATCAAACATGCTGTGCCTTTAAGACCAGCATATGCAAATGAGCTATGTTCTGATTGGCTGCCACATTCTTTGACGCGTTCTAAAGGCAGTCTGGTTTGAAGTGAGCTGAACATATTGAAATCCTCAGAGACCATGAAAGAAAAAACATCTACCACTGTCATGTATGACATCACAACCATTTTATTGTAGACCTGAAGTCCACAATTTTAAACATGTGGTTTTATGTACCAAGCTGTAATTCATTTTTATTCCAGTACAAATTTTCCAATTGGCCTTTATCACTTAAAATTAATGGTGTGTACTTATAAAGGGGAATGCCGCACAATTTTCAAAATTTCTCTGTCAATCAAACGCTGAGTGTGAACAGTCACTTACAGTAAGACACTCAGAGTAGTTTGAAATGAAATGTTTTATAGGGAAATTTCTTTACAGTGGTGGTGACAGGAACCAGGAGTCATGATGTTCACATCACAGATATAAACAACCATGAGCTTACACTTGTAGCATTGATGTGGTAAAATAGTGGAAGAAAGTTTTCTATGGGAACTATTTTGCCTCGGAGTGTATGTTTTAGGCCTAAATCGTCTCATACAACTATCAAAAACAATGTTTCAGGCATGAAGCAGCATAATCATAAACATTTGGTGTAATAGGTTTCTGTAAGTTAAGGTAAGGAGAGGCCATGCATTTGGTTCCCATCACCACCACTGTGAATAATACTTGTTGGCAAGTTTCACATCAAACCACTTTAAAGAGCATCATTTATATCTCAACATTTGGTGGAGTTTTCCTTTTAGACATATATGCAAATGAGCTCGGCTTGACTGATGTGTTTTGTTCCTCTGGGCTGGACTGTGTGGAACATATTTATATAAATACATAAAGTTCGGATTAAAATCATTAGAGACACTGGGGGAAAAAAAACACTATGACATCACAACCATGAGGGAATCAAGACATTGTATTTTCAGGTATTTACAGCTTAGTTTCCACATCAGTGGAATGATGAGTGAATCAAAGGATCTAAAAATGTGCACTACATAAACCTTTTATTTCAAGAAAGTGAGGAAAATGTGGTTTTCCATGATTTGGGCCCTTTAAAGAGAAGGAGGCAGTGCTATAGCACAAAGCAGGTAGCACCAGGCCTGCCAGACGATTCTCTGGCATAAAGACAAAGGGTTTTAGTCGGTGAGAAGCGCAACCTCAGGAGGCCCTGCTTCAAAAAGCCTGTCGTGGGAATCCAAACCTGGAGCATTAAAATGTGATATAAGCCTCTTTTTCAGGACGGCGAGTTAATCAAAGACAAATGGTCCATTTGGGCTCAGCTGTTGATCAGACTCAGCGAAAAGCCTCACAGTGGGGAGTGTGAAGGCTTTTCACAGGTGAACAGATGTTTAACGGAGTTAACTGTGATGGAGAATTCACACCGAAAGCAAAGGATGATAAACCCACAGTTAATTTTGACTGAACCGATGCTGCTCTGCATTGATTGTACCTGTAACGTCCTCCACAGAGGACAGAATGAATGGTGGAAGTGCAAGGTAGGCGTTTGTGTTAAAGAGCTCGTATCATGGAAAAATGAACTGTTCTAAAATAAGATTTTGTAAGCATTGTAAAAGGTTTTACATGCACCATTCACTCCACAGTGCATACGTTTACATTTACGGCATTTGGCTGATGCTCTTATCCAGAGTTACTTACAATTTGATCATTTTACACAGGGAGGCCAAGGCAGTGTTAGGAGTCTTGCCCAAGGACTCTTATTGGTATAGTGTAGGGTGCTTACCGTGGTGGGGATTGAACCCAAGTCCAGTGTAGAAGGCAGAGGTTCTTAACCACTACACTAACCAACCACTACAGAATGCTTTGAATTCACTGAGTTATATCCAGAGGACGTCTGCTTTTGCTTTGCTTGTTTCTCTCTCTCTCTCCTTCTTTCACTTATTAGGAGCCCACTCACTCAGGAGTGTGATTGGCTGGAGTTCTGTGACAATATGTTCATCTGATTGGCACAAGTGCCCGGGCTATTTCGGACTTAAGGCTTATCTCCATGGTGGCTTGAGGCAAACGTTTTAGTTCAGAACAACAGCACAGATAGATGTCTGTTTATGGCTGGTGTATTGTCTGTTTTCTTAATGCATAGGCTTAACCCTAATTGTACTTGTTTGCCCAGTGTGTAGAGTTGATATGTTTGTTTCTGAGTGGATCCACCACAGTATTGTTTTTTAAATCAATACAGCCATAATAGTTTATGTAAAAATACCAGATGTTTAAAGCATCACAAGCTGTTTAAAATAGCCCAGCGTAGGGTTTAGCAGTTTTTTAATCCTTTAGCAGCTGTAGCCAGTCAGCAGCCTGTTCATGTTGTCCACCCTCGCACACACATAGACACACACACTAACAGCAGGCCATGTAGAAGGAGAACAGGGTGAAGAGACACAGCACCTCCACACTTTTATCTTTTGACCTTTTTCTTTGACCATTTCTTTTGTTTCTTTATTTTTGGTGTAGGTAAGTTAGTTTCTCTAAACTCCCTCCACTGGTTATGTTTGTTGTTTTGGCGCATACCCACGCTGATGATTGTCAAAAGTGTACAAAAGAGCAGCAAAACAAAAGAAGCAACTTAATCTGTTTAAATGCTGAACGGGGCTCACTTTTGTTTTCTGTATGTCAGGACCATCGCAAAACCCTTAGTCAGGTCGTAACATATGACGTCATTAAAAATGAACACATTTACAAAAAGGAACATTAGCCATTATTATACATTACACAAATCCATACAATACAATAATTAAACCCTCAAACTCTCAGGCTTATTACATACTAAAGCTTACTATTCAGTAACTACAGGAACTTTAGTGCAAACTGGCTGAGCTATTCTTAGGTTACAGAAGTGTGTAATAAAACTTTGGGTCTGCCGGCAGACCTTGTCCATTTTAAGGGTTAAGAATCTGCCAGCTTAAATAAATAAATAAATAAATACAAACATCCCACCTTCTTGTAATTTTAAAAGGTCCTCTCACCTTCAAGTTGCAGCATAGGGAGAGGATTTTCCAAACAAAACAGAATATTTTGTATCATCAGTGGTCACAGGATGCTGCCCACAGGACGCTGTTGGCTGGATATTTTTGTTTGGTGGACTATTCTCAGTCCAGGAGTAACACTGAGGCGTTTAACAACTCCAGCAGCACTGCTGTGTCTGATCCACTCAGACCAGTGCAACGCACACCACCACGACATCAGTGTTACTGCAGTGCTGAGAATGATCCACCACCCAAATAATACCTGCTCTTTGAGGGTCCATGGGGGTCCTGACCACTGTAGAACAGGGTAAAAGGGGGCTAACAAAGTATCAGAGAAACAGATGGACTACAGTCTGTAACTGTAGAACTACAAAGTGCAGCTATACAGTAAGTGGAGCTGATAAAATAGACACTAGCATATAATGCAAAATGTTATAAAATGTCATGCTGTTCTTCAAGAAGCTGAGATTTTTGGTTTTGAAAACACAGATTACAATTACTGTATATTTATGGAATTCACTGAACTGGGGAAAAAACTAAAACATAAAGGGACAGCCTCAGGATAGCAAGAGCCAAGCTTTCCTGGGCCATCACAGAGGCTAAGCATGCCTACTCAAAGAAAATCAATAATCATTTTCAAAACACTGCTGACACACAGTGCATGTGGCAGGGCATCCGGGCCATCACCAACTACAGGTCACCTCCACCTGCTTGTGATAGGTAATAACATCTCCAGCAGCACCAAACTGAGCGCCAGTGCCCATCAGGGCTGTGTGCTTAGTCCACTGCTGTTCATTCTACTGACTCATGACTGTACAGCAAAGTACAGCTCAAACCACAACATCAAGTTTGCTGATGACACGACTTTTAATGCGTCTGATCAGCAAGAATGATGAGTCAGTGTACAGAGAGGTGCAGCGGCTAACGGACTGGTGCGGAGCCAACAACCTCCCTCTGAACATAGACAAAACTAAGGAGATGGTTGTTGACTTCCGAAGAGTGTGAGGTGACCGCCCCCCCACTGAATATCACTGGCTCTGCTGTGGAAATCGTCAGGGAACCTCACCTGGTCCCTCAACACCAACTCCATAGCCAAGAGAGCCCAGCAGCACCTCTACTTCCTGCAGAGACTGAAGAAGGCACATCTCCCCCCTCCCTTCCTCACCATGTTCTACAGGGGGACTGTGGAGAGCATCCTGAGGAGCTGCATCATCGCTTGGTTTGGGAATTGCTCCACCTCCGACCGCAAGATACTACAGTGTATAGTGAGGACAGAGCTGAGAAGATCATCGGGGTCTCTCTCCCCTCCATCATGGACATCTACACCATGTAGATGTATCCGGAAAGCCGCTAGCATTGTGGACGACCCCACCCATCCCTCACATGGACTTTTTTCACTGCTGCCGTCTGGCAGAAGGTACCAGAGCATCCGCGCCACCGCTGCCAGACTCTGAAACAGCTTTATTCCTCAAGCAATCATGATTTTAAACTCACAAGGACTGAACTAACAACCTCCCCCCTCCACCACCACCACCAACCCCACATACACACATACTCTACACTCGCCTCTTTTGATGCTCTACTTGCACTACCTGGATCATTGCTGCTACACTGTGTTTACACTGTTTACTCAGGTTTTACTACCTCAGTAACTGCTGTGTTTATGTCTGTCATCTGACTGCGTGACACTCAGATCACAGCATGTTTATATCTCTGCACCTTATTCCACGACCTCATGTCCAGAATGAGTGCTGTGTCAGTGCTGCACTGTCCTGTTTGCTTACTGTGTCTAATGTCTGTTTAATTTATCATATTTATTGTTTCTAGCTTAATTTTTTGTTTGCACACTCTGTCTGCACATCCACATTTTGTACTGTTTGTTCCTTGTTGCTGTGGTTGGGATAGTGTAGTGGTTAACACCTCTGCCTTCTACGCTGTAAACTGGGGTTCAATCCCCCACCAGGGTAAGCACCCTACGCTATACCAATAAGAGTCCTTGGGCAAGACTCCTAACACCACCTTGGCCTACCTGTGTAAAATGATCAAATTGTAAGTCACTCTGGATAAGAGCCTCAGCTAATAGCCATAAATGTCATAATTTCACTCCACTGTGTACTTGTACATAGATAGAATGACAATCAAAGCATCTTCACTCGACTAACCTTCATGTTTTTTAATGTTACTGAGAGTCAGTTGAGTGTTTATTTAATCTAAAAAGGACCAATCAAAATAAAGTGTCACCCATTTTTGTGACATTTTCTGTCACAGTTTAAGTGATGTTATACATCCAGATATCTGAAGGAATAATTGATGTGACCAAACAGTGATATCTTGCTATTTATGCAACCATATAGTTGACGATATTAACATATATATCTATTATATATAATAGAACACTGACTTCCACTGATTGTTTCTCTGGGACCTGCTCTGGAAGTCCTGCTTTAAGCACTGAATGAGTTCAAAGAAACGAGATAATTAAACTTAATTAGTATGTTCACTTTGACAGCTCTCACATTTCAACCAGCTGTAAATTGACTGTGGAAGAGGTCTCAGGGGAAGTTATGAAAGTCGACTCTGTCTAGCTTTTACTGCAGCTATAAACCCACATTACGA
>NC_051240.1:5915971-5928471 GCF_015220715.1 Pygocentrus nattereri | reverse complement strand
GCCCCAATATACTCACCGGCCACTTTATTAGGTACACCTTGCTAGTAAAAGGTTGGACCTCCTTTTGACTTCAGAACTGCCTTCATTCTTCGTGGCGTACTTTCAACAAGGTGTTGGAAACGTTCCTCAGAGATTCTGGTTGGTTATTTGAGTTCCTGCTGCCTTTCTATCATCTGGAACCAGTCTGCCCATTCTCCTCTGACCTCTCACATCAACAAGGCATTTTCGTCCACACAACTGACCGCTCACTGGATATTTCCTCTTTTTCAGACCGTTCTCTGTAAATCCTAGAGATGGTTGTGCGTGAAAATCCCAGTAGATCAGCCGTTTCTGAAATACTCAGACCAGCCCTTCTGGCACCAACAACCACGCCACGTTCAAAGTCTCTTGAATAACCTTTCTTCCCCGTTCTGATGCTCGGTCTGCACTTCAGCAAGTTGTCTTGACCACCTCTACGTACCTAAATGCAGTGAGTTGTGGCCATGTGATTGGCTGATTAGCTATTTGTGTTAACAAGTAATTGAGCACCTAATAAAGTGGCTGGTGAGTGTATGTTTACTGAATTTGACTTGCATTAAAGGTAAAGTAGGTTCTTTCCTTTACTTTATTGTTCGGCTCAGTTTCGTGTAGTTTCCTGCATCATTATACAGAAGCACATGCCTCCAGCTGCTCAGAGATCGTTACCTGACCTGTTTAAGCAGCACTGATGTGTCATTGATGTGTCACTGATGTGTCAAGCAGCACTGATGTGTTTCATGTGGCAGGTGATCTTTTTTTTTTTATTATTATTTTTGGTTTATATTAATATGACATTTTAAAATACTCTCCATACAGAAGAAGAGACTGTGAAGAACAGTGTTGAAGCTAAATAACACATTAGCACAGCCCTGGTTTATATTAAAGACAGCGTTCTGCTAAAGCGTGTTTCTCCACTCATATTCTTGTAAACATTCCACAGACTCATGAATATGAATCGTGGGTTGGCTAGTTCATGTTCCTGCCAAGAAACCGACAAACATACCTCTCTTTCACTTTCTCTCTTTTGCATGTTTCCCCGTTTCCTCCAGTGAAGACTTGCTGTATTTTTCCCATTGCCCTACTTTCTGAATTCATTACATCATCGAAGGTCCAAAATAGCTCAGAAATTGAGACTGTTTTCCATAATGTGCAGTTGTTCTGTTGAACACCTACTTAAGCCCAGCTCTTGACCTCCTTTACATCTCGTCCAGTGCCGCGGTCCACTAATAATCATGTTGTATAACCGGTCCCTGTGTGAGTAATCTTTCAGTATGAATGTACATGGCATAAGATTAGCTGATTGGTTAAAAGCTTGATGTAATTTTCTGTTTTTGCCATTTTCTTCCAACCTTCATAAGTCAATAATTCAAAGGTTGGTATAGTGTAGTGGTTAACACTTCTGCCTTCGACATTGTAGACTGGGCCACCAGGGCAAGCACCCTACACTATACCACCAATAGTCCTTGGGCAAGACTCCTAACACCACCTTGGCCTCCCTGTGTAAAATGATCAAATTGTAAGTCGCTCTGGGTAAGAGCATCAGCCGAATGCCGTAAAAGTCAATTTAAATGTCACATTAACTGTTTTTAGGCTTTCTCTAGAGATAGTAAACTATTACACTCTTGATACCAATTCTGAAAACCCAAGTGTCCATTTTTATCATTTAAAAGCTACTGAGCTCTAAAAGCTTAAGACACAAAACTCAGTACGGTGAACATATTCAATATTATTAAAATACCAAATTGTTTTACTTTTTTCTGAGTAATGATTCCTACTGCTACTTTGTAATGCACAGATAGAGGTAGATTTGTTTTGAAATGTCATTTAAAATCCTTCAACTTAGTTTTCTTGTATTTGGAATACGAAACCAAACACACTGGCCTTCAGTAGCCTCTTATACGCTCTTGGGTTTTCTCTCAGTGTGGTCTACCATCTGTGTAAAACAAATGCATACATACCTGCCCACAGACCACAGCGGCGTGGGTGTTCGCATGACGTGTGCAGATACATTCAGGAAAATACGCTCCGTTACTGTGTGGGGGGACCTTTCTCAGTCTTCTCATCATGACTCAGACTGGAGTGGATGGAAGGACTCTAAGAGGACCAAATGGCAACTGCACGTCAAACAGAGTCGATTTAAAATCCTGATGTTAGTCAAAGCATTTTCACTAAGGACTCAATATTCTTCTTTTCTTGCCTTTTTCTCTTCTACGTCTCTTGTGTTTCTCTAGTCTTATCTTTCCCCTCTTCGCTTATGTTTCTCTTCTGCTTGGCTTCTGCTTCTTTCTCTCTTGCGTCTTATCTTTTTTTTTCCCTCTGCTTATTCATTTTCTCTTTCTTGTCTTCTCTTGTCTTTTTATTTCTTGTATTCTCGTTCTCCTTCTCTTTCTCTTGTCTTTGTCTGTTTTTATTTTCTCTTTTTTCCGTGTGTGTGTGTGTGTGTGTGTGTGTGTGTGTGTGTGTGTGTGTGTGTGTGTGTGTTATGTATGTATAAACGTTAAGCATGGCACTCTGCTGTTTGTGCTGTGTTCCTGGAATGTGATGTGAGCTGTACAGTAGTGTCTCTGTCCTGCTGAACACAATGAAGGCTTGAGTCCAGCGGTGAATCGAACAATAGTTTTCTTTTTTTTTTCCTTTTTTTTTCCCCCCCTCTGTACAGCACGCACACAGTCTGGAACACAGAGATAGAGGCTGGGTTTGTTTGAAATGATGAAATGATATCTAAACAAATACCGGCTCGGGGCCAGCAATTAAATCTCTTATGTAAGGGTCCCCAGAACGACCCTTTTCTGCCCTCTGTCACTTTAATCTGTTTTTTGTACTACTTGATCTGCTAAAGGCACCGAGCTGTGTGTGTGTGTGTGTGTGTGTGTGTGTGTGTGTGTGTGTGTGTGTGTGTGTGTGTGTTTAAGATCTCAGGCCGAGCGGGCTGTTCTGTTCCTGGTGCTTCCTTCAGTTGTTTTGAGTTTTTCAGTCTCTCAGCAACAGACAAGCTGTATACACCCCCACTTTTTTCTCTCCTTTTCTTCTCCCCCCACTGTCTGTATCTTCAGCTAACTGCCATTAGTAATGTCTTTAGCTCTTGCTGGTCAGAGGCTGGTCTTATAAATAGTCTTTGACCTTTGACAGCTTTCAGAGTGTGTTAAATTCCTGTCGGTGTGATGAGTGTTTCCTGGGCTTAGCTGTTGGGCTGTGTAAGCCATATGCCTGGTCAATGCTAAATAAAGACCCCATGGCGTTTTGGCTCAGAACAACCTCTGTAGTTTTAGAAATGTATGCCTGGGTGATAAAACCGTTATCAAAGTTTTTGATGTTTAGTTTGTTTGAGTTAGCCCATTTCATTTAGTCTGTATTAGCAGCAAATGCTTGAACTTGAAAAGTTGCTGCTTTGGTACTAGACGTGGCAATGTGTGCATTCTGAACTTTATTTTTTTTATTTTTTTTTTTAAGGCTCATTTTGGTGTTTACTTAAAGTACTTACTTTAAGCTTACTTTAATGCCTTTGTCTGAGCAAATTTTTGCCATATACAGTCATGGCTGAAAGTTTGCTGCCTCATTTAATCAGTGCTTGGAGTTGATAAGTTTCTGGGTTTTTGTTTGTCCACCCTCTTTTTGATTTTTGACCATAGGTTCTCAGTGATATTGAGCTCTGAGGAGTTTCCTGGCCATGGTCCCAAAATGTCAATGTTTTGTTCACCAAGCCGCTTTTGCCTTGTGACGTGGTGCTACATCATGCTGGAAAACGTGGTGTTCATCTCCAAATTGCTCCTGGGTCATTGGGAGAAGTTGCTCTTGGAGGATGTTTTGATGCCATTACTTATTCATGGCAGTGTTCTTAGGGAAAATTTTGAGCGAACCCACTCCCCTGGATGAGAAGCGACCCCACACATGAATAGTCTAAGGATGCTTCACTGTTGGCATGACACAGGACTCATGGCAGCGCTCACCTTTTCTTCTCTAGACAATCGTTTTTCTAGACGTCCCAAACAGTCTGAAAGGGGCTTCATCGGAGAAAATAACTTTGCCCCAGTCCTCTGCAGTCCAATCCCTATGCTTCCTGCAGAATGTCAGTCTGTCCTTGATGTTTTTCTTTGAGAGAAATGGCTTCTTTGCTGCCCTTTTTGATACCAAGCCATCCTCCAAAAGCCTTCGTCTCACTGTGCGTTCAGATGCACTCACACCTGCCCTCTGCCATTCCTGAGCAAGCTCTGCGCTGGTGGTGACCCGATCTCATCTCTGGTATCAAAACATCCTCCAAGAGCAACTTCTACCAATGATCCAGGAGCAATTTGGAGATGAACAATCCTTTCCCAGCATGATGATGGAGCACCATGTCACAAGGCAAAAGTGATCACCAAGTGGCTTGGTGAACAAAAAAAGGAAATTTGTTGTCCATGGCCAGGAAACTCCACAGATCTCAATCCCATTGAGAACTTGTGGTCAATCCTCAAAAAGAGGGTGGACAAAACCCAGAAACTGATCAACTCCAAGCACTGATTAGGCAAGAATGGGTTGCCATCATTCAAGATTTTGCCCAGAAGCTGATATCCAGCATGCTGAGGCGAATTGCAGAAGTCTTAAAGAAGAAGGGTCAGCAGTGTAAATATTAAGTCTTTGCTTACGCTGGATGGTAATTGTCAATAAAACGTTAACACACGTATGGAATGCTTATCATTGAAATTCATTATACCATATAAACATCTGACAAAAGGTTCTAAAAAAAACTGAGGCAGCAAACTTTGTGAAAACCAAAATTTGTGCCATTCTCAAAACTTTTGGCCACGACTGTATATTGGTCCATTAGTCATGAAATTGGCCCAGTGTATTGTAGAGCTGCTGTGGTGTAGAAAAATAAATGTGTAAATAAAAATTTTTTTTTTTTTTTTTTGGACAACGATGATATATGTATTGACTATCAGCAATATTGAATGATTGGAAAAGCATATGTTGAGGTTTTTGGCCATATCAGCCAAATTTAAGTCAAAAAATTGTTTAATATAATGCTAAGCTGAAAATAATGCTAACCGCTTACCTCTAAATAAAAACGGGTCAGACATTGACATCAGTTGGATGTTAAATGGTTAAAGGCAGTAAGGTTTGCGTGCACTGTGCTGGTGAAATGAGCTCCAGGTTGGGGAGGTAGAGAATAACACAGCTGGCTCTGATTTCTCATTTCCCTAAGTAGGATGGTTCTCGGTCTCTCACTCTCTCTCATTTGCCATGTTATGTAATAACGGCAATGCTTTGCATATCAATCCCAGTTGTGTGCTTCAGCTGTGTAGCCTCTTCACAGCATTGCATGGATAATGACGGCGATTCTCTCGCTGTCTCCTGTGAGTTCCGGGACTATTTACTCCAGTCCAGGCTTATGCAATATCAATAAGGCCTGCAAATAATGATGGAAATTACTTCTTTAATTGATTAACTGGAAGGATGGATGGAGGATTGATAAAAAGATGGTTGATGGAGGGGTGGATGGATAAATGGTTGGTTGCTTGGTTGGTTGGATGGAGGGATTGATGGGTAAATGGATAGATAGCTAGCGGGATATTGGATGGTCTGCATGGGTGGACAAAAGGATGAATAGGTAGATTAATGGGTGGATGGGTAGTAGAATGGATGGTTCATGGGTGGTTGGATGGATGGATTGGTAGCTAAATGGAGAGGATGGATGGACCTTATTGATCCCAAAAGGGAAATTTTGTTGCTACAGAAGTAGTAAGTGCTTTACAAAAGTGATGGAGCATTATTTTGCCATCTGAAGACTGAATCTGCTGTTCGGACAGCCAGTGGAAATTCGTTCCAACACCTGGGTGCCAGGACAGAGAAGTGTCTTAATGCTTTTCTTCCATGTGTATTGAAATATGGGTCAGGCCAGGCTGTACTGCAGTCTGAAAGGGCTCAAGGTTCAGATTGAGTTTTGACCATTGCAGTAAGCTAGGGTCCATTTCCCCCCCCCCCCCCGAGAGAGAGAGAGAGAGAGAGAGAGAGAGAGAGAGAGAGAGAGAGAGAGAGAGAGAGAGAGAGAGAGAGAGAGAGAGAGAGAGAGAGAGAGAGAGAGAGAGAGAGAGAGAGAGAGAGAGAGAGAGAGAGAGAGAGAGAGAGAGAGAGAATACACAGAGTGAGAGAGAATACAGAGAGAGAGAGAGAGAGAGAGAGAGAGACAGACAGACACTCTTACTTTCTAACCTTTAGGGTTAGGCTGTGTGTGAGAGCATATTGTGGAGATTATATGTGTGAAATTGAGAGTGTGATGTTTGCCATGGTCATGTGTGTCTATTTTCTAAATTCTTTCCCCTTCATTTTGGTTTTCTCTCTTACTTTTGGATTTGTGAAAGTGGTTGTGAGAAATATTAAACAGAAATGATGGTGAAACTTTGAATCCAGTTTATATGAAATAAATACTGAAACGTTTAAATTGAATTAATGTTGTGACGACAAGATGATATGCTTGATATGCTTTACATGTTGTAAACTAATTTATCGCAATAACATCACATATGTGTGAGCATGTCATCTGGATGGTAGAACAACAACTTGCACAAAGCGTTTAACATGTTGGATATTCTGAACAGATCTCTGAATTCTGTTGGTTTCCATGTTGAGGGCTCTGGGGTGATGGTGACTATTTGCAAAGAGGATGGAGAGGGCACAAGAGATCTGCAGTGAGAGAGGAAAACGAGGAAAAGCAGAAGCTAGAAATGGAAGGAAAGTGTGGGAGAAATAGCCGGAGGAGAGGGAGAGCGAGAAGAAAGAGGGAGAGATGCAGCTATATGACCTTGGCAAGGGCGCTGCTGCTGTTGTCAGTTTAACGTATTGCATCTGCAGTCTGCTTGAGCCAGTGATTCCTGCAGTTTGGAGATACATGCGCGTACACAGCACCTTTTGATGTGAAGTGTTTTTTTTTTTTTTTTCCTGGAACAGCATAAGTCCTTTTTTCCCTGTAAAAAAATGACTTGTTTGCATATTTGTGTGTGGCTGTGATCTGAATCCTTCTTGCAAATGGTTGTTTGAGGTTGGTTTGCATATGGATTACCATAGGCCTATACTATACTAATAATATATAAGAATATATATTAGTGAGTACATATCCAAAGCCAGAATTAGTCTGTGCATGCATGCCTTGTGTATTCAGCCATGTTTCTGTGTACCCCTTGCGTGCCTTGTGACACTCATGGGGTGATATGCTGATCTGCCGTCAGGTAGTTTGTTGACGTTGGGTGTTTTCAGTTTGTTTACAGCGTAATGTGTAAGCTGGTTGTCTCTTTGAATGTCCTGAAGCAAACCAGTTCTTAAGCATGTTTACAGAAGCTGGAGGAACAAGTCTCATATACTTTGGTTGAGTTCTCAGCTGGCCTCAAGCTACTCTTCCTGAAAGTGTTGCCCTGCGTTGGTGTGATGTGGCTTTAGTTTGTCCTGCTGTTTCGTTTCCATAGCGATCGTTTCAGTGTGCTCTGGCCCTGTGGAGAACAGCTGATCCTTCTATAAAGCACGTTTTCTCACTGTAGCCCATGCCAAAACTGGAGACTTGACTCAGTTCCAAAAGCGTTGTAGAAATCAGGTAGTTCTTAAATTCTACAGTTCAAATACAAGCAGTTATGTGGAGGCATGTTGGGACCAATAATACGTAATATTCATATGTTTTTATACCCACACCCATTTCCATTTGGGACGCGGTGCAAAATGTAAATAAAAACAAAAAGCAATTATGTGCATTATTTAAACCCTGTATGTCATTAAAAATAGTATGAAGCCAGTGTTCATGATGATATAGGGGTTCATTAATGCACATGGTATGAGTAATGTACTCTCTGAAGGCTGCATTAATGCAGAACGATATATGCACGTTCTGGCAACATAATGTGCCATCCAGATGGCACGTGTTCTTGGCATTGGGCATATATTTTTCCACATTTGATAAGTTGTCTTAGAAGTGTGTGTGTGTGTGTGTGTGTGTGTGTGTGTGTGTGTGTATATATATATATATACACTAAAATGTATGAATGTATGTGTGTGTTTATGGTGTTTCTTGTGTGTTTTAATGCAGGTGATGCAGTTTAAAATGCCTAGTTTGAGAGTGCAGCTGTATCTCAGGTTAATGAAATCAAAATGATCCTTTTCACTGTTGTTGCGTAATCACGTGAAGCATAACCATGCAGTTTGGGATATACATTAATCGTAGTGTTGGAGTGTTTTTGATTTGGTGCCTTTCTGACTAATGGCAGCTGAGTTGGGACAAAGACTTTGCAGCAAAATTTACTGATTGAAAATCAAATTTACACACACCCCAGTTAGCCTTGCAAACTGCATGCCTAAATCATCACATACTTGCATAAAACCACATCTGATCTCAAACAGACTTGCTGATGTGGTTTTGGCTGTAGTCATGTTACCAGTTTGCAACGGCGCAAATCCGATTTTCTGCCCTAACATGCACATCTGATCTTTTCAAACCCGACATCAGCTACTTTGATATGTTGTCCTATAATGGATACGTGTCTAATTCGTCACCAGGTGACTTGAATGAAAACGCTCGGATTGGTATTCATGAGCTTTCTTTTCACTGCGCTTGCGCCATCATTCAGCATTACCATGGCAGCAGCACCGAACAGAAGTTCAAAGACATTGAAAATCTAACATTTGCTCATGGATGATATTACTGAGCATGTTAACTTAAAAAAAATATGAACCCGTCTTAACAGGTGTGGTGTGTTTTTTTTTTTTTTTTTTTTTTTTTTTTTTTTTTTTTTTTTTCTCTCCTGGGATGAGCATTCTAAAGCACCTTTTGGGTTTCAAGTGAACTAGAGTTGACTTCCTTGACTTATTGTTGCAGTCCTAACTGATCCCACCACTGTTTGAATCTGCAGTCGTCAGTTCTTCGATAATCGTGATCAAGCGATGCCAGCTTTCCCTTGCCATACCAATGCCAGCCTGCCAAATCAATATTTATTCTGCTGGGACGACTGGTCTGCTCCACTGGCCCCATTCACACGCTGTGGAAGTGTGGGAACCACCAACTGGGAGCTCGACCAGGCCTGCAGGCTGTTCTGTAACTGACACACATTCAGCCAGAGCACAGTGGATCAAAACACAGCCACTTTTAAAGTCCGCTGTTAAAGAGGAGTAGAGATGTTTCACAATGACATTCGGATATTATACTATATATTTTTTTCTCCTAGATTCTGATATGTGAGCTTTGAGCTGAGACAGTGTATTCTAGTATCAGTGCACTGTTACATCACACTACCATTCAAAGGTTTGGAGTCACCGGTCATATAATAATTGTTATTCAGTAATAACAAAGTAATTCCTAAAATTTGACATTTTAAGCATTTTTTTACATCTAGAAAAATGCACGTTCAAATGCAGAAAACTTCAATTAAAATGTTTACAGCCACCTCTGCTGAGGGAAGTGGATGTTCCGGATCTTTATCTCAAACAATGACCAGTACCAAGTGGAGAGAAGAACTCGCCACTGCTTCCTGTAAATAAACTGTTTAAACACTATGGAGTTTCCCATCAGTGGGGCTATCTTGTAAAAAGCGACAGGTTTTTAAGGTCTTTTATAAGCTGAATAATGCTAATAACGTTCTTGTATGTGCTGTGTAGAAGACTGGGCGGGGTTTTTCCAGCCCCGCCCCCGCCCGCAAGATTTCTTTCCGCTCCTGCAGAAAATGGGAATCATTTGTCCCGCTCTCACGGTGGACTGGTTTCCTGCCCGCTCCTGTGCACAGCACTGAAAATTAGTGCCGTAAGATATTGTGGTGGGTCCTGTGGGAGTGCAGGTACGATCAGCCTGAGATGGCAGGGCTTTTTGACAGCCCAACGTTCCGAATCTGGACACTTTGTAGAGTAGTAAGATGATAATCCCATAAAATTTAAAAGGAAAGGAAGCAGTGTGGCCGAGTTGCTACAAGGCCACTATAGCCTTTCATGCCAGTTACACACTTTTATATGTGTATCAGCGAATAAATTGGATTTGTATTGCTGAAAACAGGGATTCCAAACTTCTGAACAAATGGTGTAAACATAAATATGCTACAGCTAATGTGCTATAGTGACGCCAGTTACACAGCAACATTCACTTCTAGATTGTGCACATTTTTAATTGTCATTTTTGGTTGATAACATTGAACTGTTGCAAGTTTATAACAGTGATCACTTGTAAACTCTCTCAAATATGGATCTGCATCTGTCCTACATGGATGAGGCTGTTTATGGCAGTCAGGTGTTTGGTTTGTTTTTTTATTTTTATGAGATTGTGTCGTGCATAGTTTGCTGGCTGAATACTGAGGAGTGTTGTGATGTGTGGGCGGCTTCTGTACGAGCCTGTTTTGTAACGCGCTGTTTTTATTTCATGCCAGGTTTGAGGACGTGATTAAACTTGAGCATTAAATGTTGCACCACCCGGGATGAGTCCTTATCCACCCTCACTCCTCATAGATGCTCCATCACAGTTCAGGATGCTTAACCACACGCTTCTCATATTTCTGTTCTGGTTGTTTTTGTAGCACTGTTAACATCAGGCTTGTACAAAACAAAGTTGCTTTGAAGAGGCCCAGATCCCAAAGGACCGAGCACAGGGCAACGGTGGTGAGGGAAATCTCCCTGAGAATGTGCCAGGAGAGAAGCCAAGGGAACGTTCTTACTGCTGCTCTGATTAAAGGAGTAGTTGTGTGAAGTCAGACTGCCGCAGTTTTCCTTCTTACCCCAGTTGATTAGCCAAGACATTTTGTCTGAAGCTCGCTTCTTTAGTTTTGTACTGGAGCCAGGAGGCTAATGTAGCTAATAAGCAATGGAAGTTTCTACCCCACCAATTAGCAAAGTGCTTACTGCAAGCCTAAATCATCCCGCTGTGTTAAGTGATTTCTGATAGCCTTGAGTGTGCTTTCCGACACTGCACAGTGCTGCGGTACTCACTCATAACCCTGCATTCACGCCAGCGGCATCACGATGCGATGAAGTGCCTGGAGGTCGATCGGAGAGCTGCCGATTCCTGGCAGCACGAAGTCGGCAATGCGACAAAGTTAAGCAATGTGGCGATTATGAATAGAAATTGAGTATAGAGCAGCGTAGTGCACACTGTATCTCTGCCATGCGAAACGGTATGCTATATTGTTGGTCCCTAGATAATTGTTCCTACTACAGGTGGAATACAAGCTTCGGTGCATTCGTCGCAAATGGACCGTAATCACAAAGATCAAACACGGAGATTAAATACAAATAAGCACACAAGCAGTTTCTCACCTGGATTTTTATTTTTATCGTTAACACATCTGATTTGTTCTTGGCATCAGTTGAACTACAGAAACCAGCAGCCAGTTTCAAGTTTAGAAACGCCCGCAGGCGGTGAGCGACCAGCGATAACGGCAACAAGAGGCGAAAAGTCACGGCTGGTGTGAACGTAGGGTAAAAAGTAATCTATTACAAATCACTAATTAGTACTCGACTTTATACATTACTTCTTGGAAAAGGTACTCTTGTTACTCATTACTTTTACAGTACTGCGTAAAATCCATTCAAATCTAGCCACTAGAAACCTCGAAATCAAACATTCATAGAGCCAATTGTGATTTTTCTACAAAACAAAAATTGTGATTGTATTTTAAAGGTGCTTGTTTTCTATAAATTAAGCTGTTTTTGTTTTCCCTCTGGAAACCCAGCACATCTATTAGTATTTAAAATTATTTTAAATGTTTCCATTTAAAGCTCAAGTCAGTGTAAAATGAAATAAAAATTGATGCCCTTGTGATTTCAACCTGTGCACCGTTTCACACTGATTTCATTGTAAAAATTGCATTACTGTAACTCGTTACCTTGTACCATGTTACTTCCAGCACTGTGCATGGCATACGGTTATGGAATATTCAAGCTAATAGTGAGTCATATATTCTCAGAAGCTACCAAAGTAAGTCTTAAAATTACTCCAAGCTTTCTGAGGCCAACATGTTATGGTTAATCCACGCAGTTGGCATCTTACCAACAGCTTTAACGGTATTGGAAGTTGATCAGGACTTCAGCTATGATTAAATGAGTCCTTGTGTCAGTTGGGAGCTCAACAGGGTTGATGCTCTCCTCAGACTGTCACACTGGCGTGCAAATCTCTTCTGACAGCAGCCCTAGAGGGCTCACGTACTGAAATCATTCCAACCTGGTGTTCCCCCTTTAGCATGGATGCAGCATTCCAAAAGCCTGTGTCATGTTCCTCGGAAGCCCTTTTCCTCTTCCCGGTTTTCCTGTGTTTGTTTATTCTTTGTTTGGAGTCTACTGGGGAAAGTGTGAGCATTGCTTTCAGCGGAGACCGAAGTGGCAGGCACAAACTCCATTATCGAAAACAGCAGGAGGCTTTAGCGTCGTAGCCAGACTGATTATGATGGAGAAAATATTGTACTCGGCGCTCACAAACATACTCCACTTGTGGTCTGGTACAACTGGCAGATTGTTGTTCAGGGTTCCATAGGACACCGGCAGGTCAGTCCAGA
>NC_051240.1:5878471-5910971 GCF_015220715.1 Pygocentrus nattereri | reverse complement strand
TCTCTGCGTCTCTCTCTGTCTTTGTCTCAGGCCTATGAGAGAAGGTTCCCTACATGTCATCTCATCCCCATGTTTGTGGCCAGCGATGTAATTAGCGAGGAGAAGAGTGATGACAATTCCACGCACAAGATCGAGAGGAGGTGCAAGCTGGATGTTGATGCCCCGCGCCTTCTGAAAAGGGTAAAGCAGCATTCCAAAGGCCAGAATTCCCACATTCCAATGCCAGCTGCTGGCTTCTGCAATTGTTTTCTCTATGCTGTGACCACAAACCTGTTTGCTTACTGTGCAGTTTGTTAATTAATATCTTCAATGGTCTGAAAGGTATTTTGTCCAGCCTTCTGTGAAGCTTATTTAGCCGTACAGCAGAGTAAATTTGTGGGCAGGGCATTAGTGGGTCAGTTTCAGCATTCCAAAGTCAGCAGTTGGCTGTAGGAATTCCAATGTTACATTCCAGTGTTAGCATTTGGCTTTTCCAGCAGTCCTGAATAAGGATGTCTATTGTATCTGCCCCCTGTGGCCTACAGTTTTTTTGGCCCTCGCTTTAGTCACCTGATTGTAATATTTACAGTACTGCTGTGAAAACAAGGTGATAAATTGTTCCCCAAAACACCACTGTGTACAACTGTCTGATCCATTGGCTGAAAATGGTCACATGCAAAATCAAATGTATTATTGTGATCAGCACTCTGTATTGTGACGAGAAGAGATTGCATAGCACCAATTTGCTTTTATGGTACTCATTCTAATATTGAAATGTGTCTACTGGTCAATACTGATTGTATATGTTTTTTTTTCTTTACAAACAATAAGCTTTAAAATTGTGTTTTTAGTTGACAAACTTCAGGTTAATGCTGAAAATACACAAACATGACATGAAGAGAGTGTGAACGTGTGCCATTTCAATATTGGTTTGATACAGGATTGAATCAGATTTTCTTTTCCTCTGAAATTTGATTTCTGGTGCTATCCACCCAATACCTAGTACCAGCTCTACCAGCAAGCCACTGACTTTTATCTGTTGGTGTCTCTGACAGCTATTGAATTGTTGCTCTTTCAGTTTTAGCTTTCAGCAGTGGCGTTTGTCCATGTAACACACTTATTAGTGTATGTATTCTGATAGTAATAAAGTTAAACTTCAGGACTCCCAGAGTTGGTGTAATGAGATTTATTTAGGGCTGTTATCACTGTGTGCAGATTGCTGGGGTGGACTACGTGTACTTTATCCAGAAGAACTCTCTTAACCGCCGTGAGAGAACCTTACACATCGAGTCCCACAATGAAACCTTCTCCAACAGAGTCATCATCCACGAGCTCTGCTGCTACTCGGTGAGATGCTCACTGCGTGCGTGTGTGTGTGTGTGTGTGTGTGTGTGTGTGTGTGTGTGTGTGTGTGTGTGTGTGTGTGTGTGTGTGTGTGTGTGTGTGTGTGTGTGTGTGTAAATATCTGTTTGCATTGTAGTCATGGCAACTCCTCGTCCCTATCACCACCACTGTAAAGAAACCTGAGTGTCTACAATCAACCATTTCACACCAAACCACTCTGAATACTAATACTGTTATTAATTTAGTTGAGCTGAAAGTTCAGATAGCCAATCTGTCAGTGTCATTTTATATGGATATAAAAATGGAATAGGCTGGGTTAAATAGAATCCAGTCCAGCTGTGGTGGTGATGGAAACCTGATGTCTGGAGAGCTTAATGCTTCAAAAAGCTCCCTAAGAGTTTTGAGAAGGTTTAGATTTTATAGACATTTATGGTGGATGGGTACATACTGGACATGAGTGAGGCAAAATCCCCCAAGGAAATCCTATTTTTTCATATTTGTCAAAATTTACATATAAAAACTCGTGTGTTGTCATGTGACATGTTGGTTCACTGGTAGTTTTGGATAGTAAATAAAATGACCATATTTGTCTAGTTGAAATTGTGACCCCTGTTCCTGTCATCACCACTGTGAAGAATTACTGTCAGTTTCTCTAGATCAGAGCATTTCTCATCAAGCCACTCAAAACAGCTGTTCACATCTGCCTTTTAAGTCTCAATGTTTTGAAAGATGCAGAGATTTTGAGAAATGTAAATCCTGTAATATACATTGAGTGTTTTTTGGTAAATGCTTATTAGTTGGGTGTCTTGTTTCAGTGACGATCAGGCATGCCCTAATAACCAGGAATTTTTGACTGTGGAGCTTTTACTGTGTCTGCAGTATGTAGCAGTGGGGTGCTTTATGATCTCAGCTTATGTTCATATTCCATCATCCAGCCCTAAATCTTTCCCACATGCACAGCAACTAATCATGTGCACAGCAAGGCACTGACAGTTACCACGTGCCCCCCCCTCCCCAGCCATACACAAACAGTTTATATACACGCAGCTGCCCTGTAAGTAGAGCAAGAGAGTTTTGTTAACCCAGTACCTCCCCTCCTCTTGGGAAAAAATCTCTGCTGCATGTGGAAATAAAGATTTCCAAAGCAGCATTCCGAATGTGTACAGTCACTTTTTGAGCGTGACCTGGCTTTGGGATCAAAAGCATGAAATACATTTTCTCTGATGATCTTTTCTCAGTGATCATAGCAGTCACCACTAGTGTAGTCGGGACTAAACGTTTTATATGAAATAATTCAGATTTGTTTTACATGCACTATACATAACATTTCCATTAGGCATGGATTAAGGTTAGCATACACAATGATTATCATTACCATCCAGATAGTTTGTGTGTGAAATTGATGTAGAACCACTAATTGATCAAGTTACTCTGCAAGTGGTGAGCTTCGGGGGAGCACTGTGTATCTTATGGAGGCAGTAGAGCACAAATGAAGTGCCAGGTTGGTGGTGTGTGTGTGTGTGTGTGTGTGTGTGTGTGTGTGTGTGTGTGTGGTGTCTCGAAAGAAAACGTCTGCCAAATTTCACTCTGGCCACACTCCACACTCTGGCCTCTTGACCTTGATGCGGGAGACAACAGCTTTTTAGCAAATATATTAAAATACCTTAAACTATACAGTATTACTTATAGTTGCACAGTTTATGAACTGCATGAATTTTCATGTTAAAATCACTGAATTGATCTAAGTACGATGCCACACCTGATCCCCTTACATGCTTTTTCACTGCTCATGGGTTTTTGTCTGTACACTATATATGAGGAAACGTTCATTGATTTGAGTCCTAGAAAGGACAGAAGTTACCAGTTTTTTGCTCTGTTTGGCTATCTGAGTGTTTTATTTTTGATTTAAGCATGCAGGTTTGTTTTGCTTAGATGGGTTCTTCACAGTCAGTAGTGGTAGTAAAACACTAAGTTCACTACCTCAAGACGGAGGCAATTCAGTGAAAATGATGTCAAGACCAAGACATTTATTCTTGTTCTCAAAACCAAACTCCGATACTACAACACATCAGTAACCAGTCAGATTGTTGGATCAGTACTGGGCACCTGCAGTGAGCATTCAGGAGTGCAGAGAAAAGCAGATATATAGTACCAAATACAGGGAAATGACATATGAAGAAGAGGCTTCATATTAAAATGACTAAAATCTAAGATGAACACGTTCCTACACACCATTCATACATACTTTTCCTACATATCAAAAAATAATGTTTTTATTAAAATATTAATAACACCTTTTATATTACTGCTGACAACAATGTTTATAGCTATTTAATAAGTTTTACCAAGTTTAACATGTAAATCGTGTGAACATCTTGTGTCAAGTGGATCAAGAGAAATGGTCCAAAATTACCTTGGCCAGAGGTCTTGCTGCATAGATGTACTTTAACATTAAGACGCATGTTTCTTCCCTCTTATGATTTGTGTCAAAGGTGGTTATAATTCACTTTTACACGACTCTGTGGGAATATTTTTATTTCTTAGAATTAAACTGGCCATTTTTGTTATTGTGCCCTTACGAAGTGAAATAGGCATATATACAAAAATGAATTGCTTCTTGTGACATCACAGCAACAATGAATTCAACCCCATATGATGATGATGATGATGATGATGATGATGATGATTTTTTTTTTTTTTTTTTGTATAGGCCCTTTTGTTTTTCCCTTTGCCTATAAATGCAGCGTGTCATAGAAACCAGATTTTATGATAGCAGGAATATATTTATATATATATATATATATATATATATATATATATGTATGTATGTGTGTGTGTGTGTGTGTGTGTGTGTGTGTGTGTGTGTGTGTGTGTGTGTGTGTAATAAAGAACAACATTTTAAGGTAGGATCAGCAAATACAATCTTCTCAATTTATTGAAAAACACATTTACACTTGCATTTTTGTAGTATAAATACAGCCCAAACCTCCGTATGTGTGTTCGAGCACTCAGCACTGTATAGCGCAGTGCTCTGTGTGAAGGAGGAGTGAGTTAATAAGGTCATTGCCTCTAAAGGCCTTCCAGAAGTTTCTATTTTGGGACATGTGCAGAAGAATAGTCTTCACTGAAGCGCATATCATCGCGCCGCTGCAGAGCGAGGTTCCTAGGGTCAGCAACTGACCTGAACTGGCCTCGTATTAAACACCTGTGCAATTACCCAGCAGATGCAGCATCTGGCACTTTGCAGTGCAATTTTATTGTCTTTATTTCAGCAAGAAGTGTCTGCTGAGGATGCTGTTTGTCTTCTTTGCTTCTGCTGAGGTCTGTGGTTCTACACTCTCTATTTTTGGTTTATTAGTCACCTCAGTTCCTGAGTTGTTTTCTAAAAACTTCTGATCATTATTTATGCTGGAACTGAAAAAAAAAAGTTTTAATATGGAGCTTGGACTATTTCTGTTGCTCCATTTCTCATTAAATATCATACTGTATTAAATTTGATCTTAATGTAGCTGAAGTTTTGCTTTCTACTCCATTCACCATGAAATGTGTGCACCCCTGCTCAAATTCCATGTTGTTGATTTTCTGAGTGAAAAGTTGACGCATCCTCTACAGAGAACACACTTCTGCAGAATTACGATTTATTTACACAATTTAACAAAAATGGAGCATAAAATGTGGCCTATGTACATGATTGGTATATATTTCACATATGAATAAGGCAGTTCTTGTATCTGAGTTCGTTATCTGTGCTTTTCTTTTTATTGCACCAATAAAACTTTAAGTTTGGGCTTTTTGTGTTTGTTGCATGGCAGGTGCACCCGGAGAATGAGGACTGGACGTGTTTTGAGCAGTCGGCTAGCCTGGACATCAAATCGTTCTTCGGCTTTGAGAGTACTGTGGAGAAGATTGCCATGAAGCAGTACGCCAACAGCATCAAAAAGGTCCGGGAACATGTCTGCGATCGGGTTAAGCATTCATTAGGGCAAAATATAATCAGATTCTTTTATTTATTTTTCCTCTCCTAAGGGGTTACAGCCTGTAACTTTTTCTTACATTTTCTAGTTTCAATTGAGTCTTAATGACCTTTATAGAGCCCTGCGCTGGTTAATTTTTTATAGCATCTGCCCTCAATTCCATATTTCCCTACATTTCTCAATTAATTATTAACCAAGTTACCGTAATTTAAAACTACATCAGCATATTTTGAATGTTCCTGGCTCAGGTGCCACTATTTGTAGGTTTTTGTACACACACATTGCTAGTTTGCTAGAATGTGGCAAAAATGTGGAAAAGTTTTCTAAGGATTTTTTTAGGGACTTAAGTCATGCTCATGGGTTGGGACTGTAGTGTAACTTGAGTTTGTATTTGTGCTGAGCTACATTTATAATATATGAAAACTAGTTTTAATAAATGCTATGGGCATAGAAATCAGTAGTAAATCATGACAATAATATGAACAAAAATGAAGTGTATATTCAATTTTTCAATTTTTAATTGATAATTCTCAGGGTAAAGAGATCATTGAGTATTACCTGCGGGAGCTGGAGGAGGAGGGTATTACCCATGTGCCCCGGTGGAGTGCCAGTCCTGCCTCGCCCGTCAAAGCTGTTTTGCCCGTCAGTCGCCCTGTGCCGCCCACCACGCCCGCTATCACTATTGTACCGCCTGCAGAGAGCTCTAAAGAGACTCTGGGGGTCAAAGAGAGCAGCAGCAGTCCGGTGGGCAGCCCCAGTGAGGCGCTTTCCGCTACGCCCGACGGTGAGTACTGCAGTGTAAGAATGCATGGACATGTCATTCTAATGGTGGTGATTCAGCTGTATCAGTTTTGGAGTGGGGGAGTCTATTAAGTCTCATCAGCTGTAGTCTAATCTGTTCATTTTCTGTTAAGTGTTTTTGGCAAAAATAAAGTTCTCTGGCTTAAAACCTGAAGGACTAATTATATTGTTTTAATTTAAAATGTGTCTTTCCACTGCTGCATAAATATTCACATTTATTGCTTTTTTGGGGGGGGGGCCTTCATGATTAGTCTTTTCCTAAAGAATCATTATTAAATATGTATTTACTCACTTGTACAAGCGTCATCAATAAGCTAAAACAGTGAGTAGTTTCCCTAACAGGTTTCTCAGATTCATAACCAGTAAAAATAATAATAAAAAAAGAGATCTGTCAGTAAAATAATTTTCAACATCTAGGACCAAAACCTTTTTGTACTGCAGTGTTTTGATCACTGTTGAAAGATACACCCAGCTCCACCATAAGTGCTTAAAGTTTTAAGTAGAGCATTAATTGTGTGCGACTTCTATTTTTCCGTCACACTAAACGCCACAATGGCACTATGAAAACACGCTATTAATGGAAAAGAGGAGATAAAACTGCATCAGCTTTAACATCATACAGTCGTGCTAACCTGAAACTATTTGTTGACTTCTGTTCCACATTTAAATGTAATTGTTTGTTTTTGATTTTTAGACAAACTGGACGCCGACTATATCAACCGTTACCTGGGCGATCTCACACCCTTCCAGGAGAGCTGCCTCATACGGCTGCGCAGCTGGCTGCAGGAAACGCATAAGGGCAAGGTGTGACACGCATGCTTACTGCAGAGTCTGTATTCTTTCCGGCTCTGTGTCCGAGTGTTTTGTTTGAGATCGTCTGTCTTTCATAAACAGCGTGCTGATGTAGAGATGTCTGCATGCTGTCTAGTCAGTGACTTAGCGCAGCTCTGATCAACGTCCTGATAATGACCCTCAGTTAATCCAACAAACGAGGATCTTCTCTGAGGAAGTCAGTCACACGTTAACACTAGATTAACATTCGACTCAGACTAGCTTTTCACTAAAACTTTTGGGAGATGCTTAAGGCAGATTGGCTTCTGTGATCTTAAACTGGATGCAGGTCAGCGTAAAACAACTTATTCATGAACATATGGAGACAAACTAGATCTGCGGTTTTTGTAGAGCCCATGTTTTCTAAAAGTAATACACGACAGCTTCACATTGTGCATCACATTGTATCAAACTCACTGTGATTCAGTGATGCACTGTAGTACAGTATGCTCTCGTATAATTTGATATGTAATATGCTGTGGTGCAGTTTGATGTGATACAATATGCTGTAATGAAATTTAATACTGTATGATTCACTGTAATACATTTCAGTACAATATTGACCCTGCACTAAATGCTGATACAATTCAATACAGTGTAATACACAATACACTCTAATACAATATGATGCACTGTAATATAGTACAACATGATGGGCTGTGATACAGTGCTGTATGAAATGTTGAGGCATTTAAATAGTGCAGTGCAATACACCATGCATTGATGGTTTGATGCACTGTTGCAGCTTAATGCAATACAACATACTGTATTGTTATAATCCTAATATTTGTATGGAAATCAAGAATATGGATTATGAATTAAGATTTGATTTAAACAATCATTCAATGAGCAGTGTAAATTGTTTCTGAAGCTGTTTATGACGTTACAGAAAGCTCCACATTAAAAGCTTTTACAGCCTAGATTTACAGATCATCTCACTATCTGTTCTATCAGGCACACAGACAGAAACGCATGCTAAAACGTTTACTCATGCTCTCATCTCAGATCCCGAAGGACCAGCACATCTTGCGGTTTCTGCGTGCACGAGACTTCAACATGGACAAGGCGCGGGAGATCTTGTGCCAGTCCCTAACCTGGAGAAAACAGCACCAAGTGGATTACCTGCTGGACACCTGGACCTCACCACAGGTGCTCCACGACTACTACACTGGCGGCTGGCACCACCATGACAGAGGTGAGAGTTAATGTAGTGTTCTGTTTTGTATGTCTCAGTTACCACAGTCAAGTCTTGGCAATTAAAGCACCTAGCTGTTCATGCTAACAGTGCAGCCAGGGTTTTTTTTTTTTGTTTGTTTTTTTTCCACCAGCCTCAGGGTAATTTGTCAGGCATGTGTGGTGCTGTGGATGAGTCTTGGGGTAATTTATCAGTCACAGTTTGAATTGTAGGTGAGTTGGTGTAGTTTATCAGTCATACTTTGCATTTTAGACGAGTCCTGGGGTAATTTGTCAGGCGTATGCGGTGCTGTGGATGAGACTTGGGGTAATTTATCAGTCGTACATTGCGCTGTGGACGACTCTTGTGGTAATTTTTCAGGCATGCGGGGGGGGGTGGGGGATTGAGCACCGCGTGTGTGTGTGTGTGCATGCATGCGTCAGAGTGTAAAAAATAAATAAATAAAAAAATAAAAAGCCATCTGTGTGTGTCCATGTGTGTGGTCCCATACAGTGCTGCTTCAGAATTTCACCTTGAACTCACATGCACACAGACGTTCCTTCATGGACTTGTTATATAATATAAATTCATGAAGTAATCCCCACACACACACACGTAGGCTTGATTCTCACTCTTCCCTGAGGACTGTAATTTTGTTAGTGTGCGGTTTGATCCTTTTTACTTTTGAATGTATTTTTAAACAAATGGTATTGGAGTATCACCCAAAACTACCGTTAAAGATTCAGACCTGATGGTTGAGTTAATTTAGTGATCCGTTTTTGTGTTTTAAGTTGATTTAGTTATTTATCTTTGTGTTTACGTTTCTTTTATTGATTTTTCTTTGTGTTTTGTCCTGATGTACTGTTTTCTGTCTGTGTTTTTTATTCTGATCTGTTTTTGAGGTGTATTGAAATAACCATGCTTGTCCCTGTTGTGGCCCTTTTAAATGTGTGTCTGTTGAAATTGGCCATGTGATGCTATTTATGTGGAATAAGGAAACTGTCTGAACCTCAGCTTCCTCCCTGCAGACTCACACTTTCTGCAGAAGAAGACAGGAAAACAAGCAGATCCACAAAATGTTCATCACTCATGCGTCTGTTCAGATCCATCCGTGTTTGTGTAATAAACCTGTTTCTGTTCTCTCTGTACAGATGGAGTCCATATATGTGTAATAAAGCTTTGTGTATGTTGTATCTGTGCAGATGGCCTCCCGTTTTGTAGGTCTGTTATAAGCTGAGTTGCATGTGTTCATGGGTGTAAATCTCACATCAATTCAGTTCTGATTCTAAGAGATGATTCAGTGCATCATGAAATCTAAAATTTGATTACTTGGGTACAATTCAGAATTATTATTATTATTATTATTATTATTATTATTATTATTAAAGTAATGGTTTAGCGAAAAGTCAAATTTATACAGCTTTTCATGTACACCAGCTGTAGTCGATCAGTCAAGACATGTTTGGAATACAAAATACTTGGTTCCTTGGTTTAGAACTGGAGCTGTAAGGTGGCTAACGAACACTTTAATTCAATCTTCACTTTAGACATCATGGGCTGTATTCACAAACCCCCCTGAGTGGAAGTGCTTATGAGTGCTTTGGGACAGTGGCAGTCATAAGTGCATCATAAATAGTTGACTTCTGTTGTTTGTTGACTATGTTACCCTTGTAATTCCTGCTAGGCTGATTGACTACAGCTGGTCTAGTGAAAAATTAAGGCTTGTTTGTTTTTATTCTATTTTATTAGATTTTTCATTGAACTATTCCTTTAAAAATACATTAACTGCACAAATGTAACTACCTGATGTCCCAAATGACCCAAAAGTGTGTAATTCCGATTCACTTAATCTTTTGTACGATTTAATTATAATTGATTGTAATCCAAAGTTGATGCAGTGGAATCTCCACCATCAGATCACAATGAATCGATGTACTTTTACGTCCACACAGTACATGTGTGCACTTACTCCACTCATGAACCTCTCTGTTTTCTGCAGACGGCCGTCCTCTGTATATTCTGCGTCTGGGGCAGATGGACACAAAGGGCCTGGTGCGTGCTCTGGGGGAGGAGTCGCTTCTCCGACATGTAAGGACTGCATTTCCCAGGATGCCCCTCTTGTAATGTCCACTTGCAACACTTTTCATATATTCTGTAAATACTGAATTAAGACTATGTGCCTGTGTTTGAATGTTTTAGGTGCTGTCCATCAACGAGGAGGGCTTAAGAAGATGTGAGGAGAACACCAAGGTTTTTGGACGGCCAATCAGGTACAAGACTCACCCACCGTGTGCAGCTTCATTCTTGGTGGTATAATATGTAGCTTTACAGTCTAAACTGTAGTTTTTTGTTATGTTATGTCATTTGGTGTTTAAGTGATGCATCCTCTGAAGTTTGTTTTCAGTAATTCCTTCTCTCTCTCTCTCTCTCTCTCTCTCTCTCTCTCTCTCTCTCTCTCTCTCTCTCTCTCTCTCTCTCTCTCTCTCTCTCTCTCTCTCTCTGTGTGTGTCTGACTGTCTGTCTCTGTCTCCCCACACCCCAGTTGTTGGACGTGTCTGGTGGATCTGGAGGGGTTGAATATGAGGCATCTGTGGCGTCCAGGTGTGAAGGCTTTGCTGAGAATCATTGAGGTTGTGGAAGCAAATTATCCTGAAACTCTTGGCCGTCTCCTCATCCTGCGTGCGCCCAGAGTTTTCCCTGTGCTCTGGACTCTGGTGAGATCACACTTCTCTAGTTCTACATTTAACAGGCCAAAGATGACTGCTCTCAAATATAGCATGAAATGTCTTACATAGGTTGTGTATTTATAGGGTGTCAAGAAGTACAAAAACGAAATTCTGTAGCACCCTTTAACAGATGTTTAACAGTGTTTGTTGAACCATGCCTGTGGACAAAAGTTTTAAAAGCTTTTGGTACAGTAAAGGAATTTATCATGCAGTAAAGTATCGTTTTTGCGCTAGTGCATGGCATTTCAGTTTTTCGCACGCAAGCATTTTTAGTGTTCCTCCTTTTTATTCTGCTTAGTGCTTTGTTAATGTCATCACCATGGGAAATGAAGACAAATGCTGTGATGTGACCGCTGCCCCCTTGTGGTGATGTTGAAAGCAGCACAGTCCATACTGTACTGAGGCTCTTCACATGCCTCACTTTTTTTTTTTTTTTTTTTTTTTTTTTTTTTTCTTCTGTCAAATGGTTCAGATGTATCTTGTATCATTCTAGATAAATTTATTCACAGTGGTGGTATTGGAAAACAGACATCCACCTCTGAAAAGTGAGTGTGAGTACATTTCTGGGCACTGGTTGGTGTAGTGTAATGTAGTGTGAGTAACACCTCTGCCTTCTATGCTGGAGACTGGAGTTCAGTCCCCCACCTGGACAAGCTCCCTACACTATTCTAATAAGAGGCCTTGGGCAAGACTCCAAACACTACGTTCGCCTACCTGTGTAAAATTATCGAATTGTAAGTCGCTCTGGAAAAAGTTGGAAAAGGTTTTGGCTTAAAATGTATTTTAAAAGCCATGCATTCATGTTTGAGAGGTACATGCAGAGATTTGTAATATAGACCCCAAATAAAACTCTTTTCAGATTTTCCTCTACTACCGATGTCAACTTTAGATATAAACTCAGAAGACGTGTAGGTTCACTGGTGGTTTTGGACAGTAAATAAATGTCTGTATTTGTATGGTTCCTGTCACCACTGTCAAGAAATCAACCATTTCACACCAAACCACTCGGAACAACTTGTTTACTTCTCAGCCACTGAATTATGAAGAAATTTTGATTATGAAATTAAAGTGTTTGTAAGTGGTACGTGCTGTGCTGTCTGTCCAGTGTCTGCTCTAAAGTCTATTCCATAATATTTTCAGCAAACTCTCCTGTTTTGTAATCCTGTGTCCAGGTGAGTCCTTTCATTGATGAAAACACACGTAAGAAGTTCCTGATCTACGCTGGAAACGACTACCAGGGTCCCGGTGGCCTGGTTGATTACATCGACAAAGAGATCATCCCCGACTTCCTGGGCGGAGAGTGCATGGTGAGCACCGTCATTACAGTTACCGAAACCCAGAACAGTTTCTGTGTAGCTGTGAATCTTTGATAGTGTGTCTTGTTTTTGCCTCATTATCTGTACACTTTGAATGGATTGGTGTGTACAACTTACATGTTTTAACATTTCTAGTTCTGCTTGAATTTTACTTTGGCCAAAAAGCCTATTTTCCATTTAAAGTTTGAGCACTGGTCAGATTATTGGTTCCATGTTTTGTGGATTTTCAGTGATTTTAATCTACAGAGGACACACTTCTGCACTTTTTAATGCACTAATGCAATAATTACTGTTTATCTGTTAAATAGAACATATTGGGAATAAAAATAAAACACAATGTGTTTTGTGCAATCTATGGCACATTTTATATTTTATGTTGGGTTTTTTTTTCCCCAATAACTTGAAACTGTGCACCAAAATTTGCAGACAAACACCACATTTAAGTGTGTTCTCTATAGAGGACATGTTAACTTTTCTTTTCACATAGAAAATCAATGAAACTTGTAATTTACCAGCAGTATGTAAACTTTTACCTGACAAATATCTTGCTAACAAGAATGCATCCATTGGAACATATAAGCTTCTGTTACTTGTTAGCTACATTAACCTCATAGCTCCAGTGACAAACTAAGTAAGGGAAGATTGTGTTGACTTTTTATCTAGCTATTGCTTATTTTAATATGAATTTTGTTTAGAACATATTTTAGAGGCATGTTACTCTAAGTTACTGATTTTAATATGTGGCAGTGTGAGGTTCCTGAGGGCGGATTGGTGCCAAAGTCTCTGTACCGAACACCAGAGGAGCTGGAGAATGATGACATCAGACTGTGGACCGAGACCATCTACCAGAGTGCCAGTGTCTTTAAAGGAGCTCCACACGAGGCAAGATATACACATACACATACACATACACATACACACACACACACACACACATCTGATTCATAACATTTAACACCTTTTGATCTGCAGGCTTCACATTTTGCCAAGACAAATGTAAATATATGTATGAACTATATATAATTGTTTCTTTTTATTTAAAGGTCCTGAAATGTGTTTCTGAAATCACAGTTCAAAGCAAAGCATTGTTCATAACTGACATACATTTTTAAAAAGTTTAAAAAAGGTACAAAAAAACAAAAGTATTAAATAAAATTGAATAGGTTTGTTCTGCAAAGATCATTACTTTTTAAATATATGTTTTCCCCTGTGTTTTAGTCAAGTCATGCTTGTTATGGTGAGAGGATATACTTTTGTTAGTACCGGTTTCATAGTTGATGGCGCTCAGTTTCAATGTTTGCTGTTTTTTCTGGAAAGTAAATGAAAATAGTGAAAATAATGTAAAGATAGTTGTCCATAAACTAGCTGTGCAGTTCAGTTTATGGAGAATCACTGCATCACACCTTGAATCATCATTAGTAATAAATTGTGTTAATAAAGGGAATGAACTGATTTAGCTCTGTTATCTTGGGTGTGCCTGAGCTGAGTAAACACTGAATTCTGCAGTGCAGTCCAGTCTTGAGATGGAAAATAAGCACATGCAATGTTGTTTATTGTAAATACTGCCCCCTCGTGGTGGTAAAATGCACTTGCCTTTTACATTCGTCTATATTCACTTATTCTCATCTATTCCTTGTCTACAGCTGTTGATTGAGATCATCGATGCCTCCTCAGTCATCACGTGGGATTTCGACGTGTGTAAAGGCGACGTGGTCTTCAATATCTATCACTCTAAGAGAGCACCACAGCCGCCTAAGAAGGACCCGCTGGCCGCTCACGGCATCACATCGCCCGGAGGCAACAACGTGCAGCTGATCGACAAGTCGTGGCAGTTGGGGCAGGATTACAGCATGGTGGAGTCACCCCTCACCTGCAAGGAGGGTGAGAGCGTTCAGGTATGCCCCTTACTGGATATAGCTGTACTACAAATTGTAGAGTTTCCTCAAAAACACCAGAAAGCAGTTATTTGGTTAGTCAAATCAGGTGTATTAAGCACTGAAAGTGTGGCGTGCAGGAAGAATTCATTGAAAGACGGACAGGGTGAAGTTTCATTTGAGGATTTGTCAGTAAACTGGATAGTTTAAGCCTAAAGTGAATATATCTAACAGAATTGGCTCTGAAGTTCATGACTGGGATAAATTGACCTGGCTAACTGACCTTGCTTTGTAACACACCCATTTAATCTTTCATACCACTGCAAACCTTATACATAGAATATTTAAAGATTATACAGATTATATACTTTTTGTAGGTTTGAAATGAGATTTGCTGGTTGTAAATGTGTACAGTGATCGAAAGATGGCTAAAATTGGCTCAAGCGAGATCTGTAAAGTCAATTTGAAATTAAAATAGTGATGTGTCTTCCTTTCAGATCATGATGTATTTGTGAGTGATACATATATTATTGGTTCCTTGTATTTTTCACCAACTGCTTGTGCACAGTATTCAAAAAGAGTTGGTCACCAAATTTTAATGGAAAACAAGAATAAAAGTTTTATATATATTATATAATCGAGCCTAATCGGACTAAAAATGTTTAAAAAACTAAAATAATAATTTAGAAAAATGTTGTATCGTATGTGACTTTCTTTAGTGCGTTAACTCGTTTAGTTTCTTTTCAATTGCTGCGAGTTTACTGTGGTTCATTTATCTCCTCTGTTTATCTCTGTGTCCATATCCAGGGTTCTCACGTCACCCGTTGGCCTGGTTTCTATATCCTTCAGTGGAAGTTTCACTCCATGCCTGCGTGTGCCACCACTAACCTGCCACGTGTGGATGACGTGTTGGCCACGCTGCAAGTGTCTTCTCACAAATGTAAAGTCATGTACTACACTGAGGTTCTGGGCTCCGAGGACTTCAGGTAAACGTGCAAATATTTCCCCGCTGGCCACTTTGGAGCCTCAATGATGTATGTATGCAATTAGACCAGGAGAACTGCCGTCACTCTGGCACAGTAGACCTGTTACATGCAGTAGTTGGGGCATCACAACTTTTAAAATGTATTCCTATAAAAGCTTAGTCTCTGTTATGAAAGGATATAAAAGTGGATTAGATATTTCTATTATCTGAAGTTTGTATTCCTTTCAATTTGCATAAAAGTTGTAATGCTTCCAATTGATCCTTGTATTTATGACGGTTAACTGGCTGTAGCTGGTGACTTTAACTTGTAGGTCTAAATGAAGTCTACTAGTGCTTTATGATTTATTTTATTAATACATGCTTGGTTGCGTAATCATAATGTGGTGTTTTTTCAGTTATTTTTTGTTTATTTATTGCATTTCATTTCGTTTTATTTAATCACAACTGCTATGTTAAGGTAACTGCCCCATCAGCCTAGTATTAGCCTTCAGTGCACTATCCAAGCCTTCTCTGTCTCTCTCTGTCTTTTATATATGTATACATACATATCTCTCTCTCTTTCTCCTTTCTGTGCTTTTCTCCTCATGGTTTCCTTTCTGTTTCTCCCTGTAAAGAACTGCTTGCTGCGATGTGCAGAGTTTGTAAGTGATCTTGTTTGTCGTTAGCCTAGCTTTAGCGCCACGCTAACGAAACTCTGTTGTTCTGCAGCAGCACTGTGCTAACACAGCTCTTTTTTGTTAGCATTAACAGCATGCTATAAAAAGCACTGTTAAGCTCTGCTGAACACACGCTTGGCTTGGGTGTTGGTAGCTTGCCAGGGGAGCCAAACTCTGATCCTGAAGGTCCAGAATCCAGCACAGTTGGGTGATTTTCATGTGCATGACTAAATATGGTCATGAGGCGCTCGTTGCACCCAACAGATCTTAAATAATATAGATTTTTTTTTTTTTTTTTTTTTAGATAGGACGTGTCATCAAGGACGTGCCTCAGCACAACTGAGCTTCAGTCGAGAATAATTGAATAAAACGTTAAACGTTATAAATAAATAGAATGAACATTTGAAAGTAATAACAGGTGCTGTCTATAAAGGTTTATGGGATAGGAGAGTGGACATTAGAAGATAAGTAACACACACTCCTGGATAGACTTCATTTTTACACCCCATCTTAAGAGAGACTTCAGTTTTAAACAGTTGGTGCAGCAGTCTTAAAGCTACGCCCAGATAGTTAGTCAAATTGGCAAACGACCAGGCATAATCTGTTTGTGCAACTGGTCCCAGGAAATCATCAAACTATTCTGGGTTCTGTCCCTGTAGAACCACAGTTGGGTTGCCTTAATCTAGAGCATGTAAGCCTATGTAAAACTGTTGTGTGAGATTACATGAAGTTAGCGTAAATTTGCAGTGGGCCCTCACTGTACAGCAATTAAAAATAGGATTTGCATGTGTACAGCTTTGATTATAAATTCAGGACACTTATCTATTGTATTGTCGAGTCATCTTGAGGGCCTGATGCAAATATTATTAATACTTTATGTGCAAGAGTGTGAAACCTAAAATCTTGTATGCTTTAAAACATACTAACCTCATTGCAGGCTTTCTAATCACTAATACTGAAGGAGCTGTTTGAATGCTGACGTGGCTGATGTATTCCGAGACATGTTTTGTCCTTTACTTGCTCATTGAAACTTGTAATGTTAAAGCTAGTGTTTTGGCAACTTCTATAAGCCACGCTAGCATGTAGATTTGATTTTCTCAAAGCACCAGATATTTTTTACACATTGCACGCTTGAAAGGAACAGTTTGGTGAAAATCAACTTTACACAGTTTCTCACTTACCTCAGGTTTCATCGATCAGCCAAAACATAATTGGGTTCAGAATTATGCTTCTTTAGTTTTGCACCCGAGCTACAAGTCTGATGTTGCTAACACTAGAGGTCAACAGCCACCCAGATCTTTTCAGGAGGTAAACCCCCAAAATTTCTTTCAACCCGCCCATCCAGGTCTTCATTAAGGTCGCACAGAATGTGGTTTAGAACACAGTATTCGTTATTTTCATGGGAACACTTGAATGGCACTAATTACCTTCATGATTTTTTTGTTGTTTCTACTCATAAATAACATTCTTGAATTTTTAAATTGAGATGTTTAGAAGTTGAAAGAACAAGAAATCACTTCATGTTTTGTAGCGTAATCTTCCATTGCTAAACTAAAGAAGCAAAGTTTGGGCACTGAATGTATCTTGGCTGATCAACTACATTCAGGGCGAGTGGAATTTCTGTAAATAAGATTTTATAGCTGAACTGTTCCATTCAGTAAATAATTTCAGGTTTTCAACAGATGTAGTTGGACAGGGACACAGCATAGTGCAGACTTGCCTTGGCCTTTCAGTTCTGGCTTAACTTCTTGACTTAAGGCTTGGCGCGATTGGCCGCTTTGATTTCTGTTTTGGTTTTAGTTTTGGTTTTAGTTTTGTTTACTGATCACAATTACAGCACTTGTCACATCCACTCTTATCAGTTGTACTTAACTGCTTGATCTGCATTCACAAATGTTGAGATTTCTCCCGTCACTCAGGGAGAACTGTATATATAAATAAATAGATGATCAGGAATACTTCATCCAAACATGCTTCTAATACTGATGTTCTGTTTTCTAATAATCAAAACACAAATAATACAAATGAAAGCTAATAAACTCTGTTCTCCTTTGGCCTCCTATCATTATCTTTCCATATGAGCATTTTTGGATGAATTGTTCCTTTAACTGAGTGGTTTTCCATCACAGGCCTCAAACCCAAATGCGCTGCATGTAGTGTGCTTTTCTTTGCTGTAATGTACCTTATTCATAAAGATCTTAAGTTCCTGTTTAAATGCTTTGGATGTGTTGGCGAAATGAAAATACACATGTGCAATGCTGGGATTGAGAACTCAAACTGTAATGGCTTAGATACAGATAGTGTTTGATGTAGAGTGGTTGCATGTTGTGCTGAAGCTTTAGGGGACATGGAACTGGGCATGGGATAAACTCTCAGTGGGTTACTCCAGGGGTTTTTATTAAACGAAGAGTTTGGTGAAAAGCTAGCCTGCACAGTTTCTGCTCTTATCTTAAAAGTAGTCCATCAGCTAAGATGTCTTTGGTGTCTGAAGTTTACTCCTTTAATTTTAATTCATTTTTCATTTCATGATTCACGGATAAATTTCATCATTATTGTCAACTAGGTTGGATGATTTTTAACATCAGTTTACATGCTATCTGTGACTTTAAGGTGCATTAACCATATTTGTTGTGTAATCTCTTTCGTGTTTATATCAGTCTAAATATATTGTGTGGCTTCAGAACATTTCTGTAGCAACATGTTTTTTTCTCTTTTACTGTGACTGTTAAACCAGTAAACCTGTGCAGCACCTTCCCTTGCAAAATGTGAACAAGGGATTAAATGATTTTTGATGTTGTGGTTGCATCAAAGCTAATAAAGGTGCCCTCCGTTTGAGGCGAGTGCGATCATTTAGGCACACTAATCAGTACATTACTTGTTAGCTAATTTAGCATTACTCCTGTGCAGAACTTCAGTTGCCAAAGGTCCTGACTGATGAGCTACGCTTGGGGAAAGTTGCGTAAACTTGACTTTTTGCTGAACTATTGCTGTAACAGGAACTTTAATGTGAGCTGGCTCTTTTGACTGGATGTACTGCTGTTCTCATCAACTCTCTCTCCCTCTCTCTCGCTCTTCTCTCTCCTCTCTCTCTTCTCTTCTCTCTCTCTCTCATTCTCAGGGGCTCCATGACGAGTCTGGAGTCGAGCCACAGCGGCTTCTCTCAGCTCAGTGCCGCCACAACTTCCTCCAGCCAATCGCAGTCCAGCTCTATGATCTCAAGGTAGATCCTTGCAGAGCAGTTTGGTTGAGGAACGTTCTGCAGCGTTCTGTCAGAAGAGCAGGACTCGACTGTCAAATCAGCCCAAAGTTTGTTCCAACCTCTCCACCATGACCCCTCCAACCCTTTTCCAGTGAGGACCTCCTGAAGCATGCTTGCACAACGGAAGATCAGAGAGAAAAACAAAGAAAGAAAAATGCATATTTCAAAGCAACATGGGGTTGTCAGTTGTACAAAAGGGCTTGGATCTGTGTTGCCATAGCGCTCTGCTGGGCTGCAGGTCAGTTCACGGGCAAGATTTTTTTTGTTTTGTTTCTTTTCCTTCCAGCTACAAGTTGGAGTGGTTTGCGAAACGCACCGCTGGTGGACTGAGCAATACGAGTGCTTTTGAATGGATGTGGATTCAGAGAAATGGAGAAACTGAATGCGCTGTTACACAGAAATAAGTGCACAAACACAGCACACAGAATACTGTATACGCTCAATTATGCCATATCACTGGGAGAACGTCCTTCTGGTGAAATGTTTATAGGTCAAAGCGCAGGTTTTTGAAACGAGGCAAGGTGTCCGCCCAAAGCAATAACTTAGGAACATTTCTACCGTTTGAATTTGTATTTATCATTGGACTACATAGTTTGGAGACGATTTTGGAGTCTTCTGGGTGCTATGTGCTCTTTAGTGCTTAGCTGTAGTGTCTGGCTACTGAGTTTGGAGTCTAGACATCCAGTGCTTGGGAACGCGGTAGAAGCTTGTGGTGAAATGAATAATTAGCGCTGCTTCTAGTGGTTGTTATGCGTGTTGCTTGAATAGTTTTGAATTGCGTGGAAATGCCTTGATTGTCAGAATTGCTACTGATCAGTTCCTATGCAGTTAGCCAGTGGGCCTGAGGGTCATTCTGTGTTTTATAGGTCAGAGTTGTTTGTTGGAGTGAAGAAAAAAATGAATATTAGAACATAAAGTTACAATCAGTACAGTTTTAAACAGTTTAATTACATGTAAATGATTAGTCATGTTTATATCAATACAGTAGATCTTAACTGAATGGAAAATTCACAGACTCTAGTAATACCCGTCCCCAAATCTGATGTCTGAATTGGTTAAAGATGCTGTAGCATCTACTCTGTATTTATTCAGAAGGATAAATGTTCAATCTGGCAACCTTAAAACTCCAGACAAACCAGTTTATTTCTAAAATGTACTGGTTGTACCTTTTTTTTTTTTTAACTGATAGGTCATGTCTTACAGTTTATCAGGCTTTTCTATATTAACTCAGTTTTTTTTTGACATGAAGACTTGAAGTGAGTAAGAGTTACAGTTTAGTGCATTATTACAGCAAAGGTCACAGTACTTTGAGGAGATCATGACCTCGCTACAGTTTATGAATGTTTCGTTAAACAGAGTTTTACTTGTCAGTTTGGTGTGTAGATGTTTAGGCTTAACTCCTTTTCATGAAATACAAGGGCGGTAAATAAAGTGAGAGGCTGGGGTTTAAGTTTTACATTGAACCTTCACCTGGCCAGGTGCTTGATGAGGTCACGAGCCATGGTCGAATGTCTGTTACATCTAGTTAGGTCAGTAATGGCTTTTCAACAGTAAAGGCACTCCTTATCAAAGAGGGCACTGAATGAGTTTTATTAGAGTAGGCTCTTCAAACTGGCTGTTACACTCGAATCAGATTGTCCTTCTTGTTCAGTTTAACCAGGTCAGATTGGTGTTTAACCACTTAAGAGCCTGTATGTGGGTCTGTACCTCAATTAACTACATAACTTGCATATTATTTTCACAGTATTTACTAGGTCTGGGTTTAAAATGTTTCAGGATCGTTGTTTGGGATGTGCATTCCGACTAAATTTGATATTCACATATACAGTTAACAACAGAGAAGGCAAAAAAACGCATTTCAGAGGAATTTAATCACTTTTTTAGGTGACGGACCTAAACGAGTTTGATAGTAGAAATGGGTTCAATTTTCACTAAGTAGTCAAAGAGCACTAACTTTAATAACCTGTATACGGAGTGCAGTTTGAACAGCCAATCAGCAGTCTAGATTTTGGTGCAAGCGTGCTCATTGGCTCATGGATATTACAACTGACTGCTTAGTGGGGGTGTAACGATTCACAGAATTCAGTACACACAATTCTGAAAAAATGCAGAAAGAGTGGCTGAAATGTGCCTTAGGCTTATGTTCATCTATTTTCAGTGTACGGAAGCAGTCATTGTTATAAAGAACAATATTTGAAACAGGCTGCGCATCATAGTGTCCTAATCTAATGCTTTAGGCACAAACTCATATATTGGCCTAAAAACTAACACACTGGCCACAAAGTAGCATTCTAGGCACAATACAATGACACAATACAAGCCAATATGTTGTTGCATCCCTACTAAAGTATTGAAACTGTTTTGAAATTTGCTCAGAAGTACTGAAGTAATTCAGTCAGTACCGTAAAAAGACTGAATTTGATACCCAGCTCTAGTATCTACTGAATATACTGTAATTACTGTATAATACTTATTATAATAATTAATGTTAATAACTGAATAGTAAGCCTGCAGTTTAAGGGGTTAAACAAGCTCTTGGCACATGAACTGAACTGTACTAAATAGGTCATCGATGTTTAATGAAAAGATCACAACATATTCAGAGCTGAAGGATAAAATCTGAGAGCAGAACATGTTCTCTGGGTTCTGTCTGTTTTAAGAGAGAAAATGTGGTGTGGCCTGAACTGAACTGTGGACTTTAAGGACTGACTGCAGTTTAAAAGTGATCTTCATATTTTCCTGCTCATCCTCTCACTTCCCAAACCTCTGGAGCACAGATTCAACAACCAGAGGATTTGAGGAGACTTTTCTGCCATTCAAGCTGCCATTCGAGTGCGATTGTGATATCTGATGGAGATGTTTTTATGACTTAGGGGAGGGGGGGGGGAAAGACTGTGAGACCTTTTTTTGCTTGTTGGTTCAAAAAGAAGAAACAAAAACTTATCAGGTGAGCCACCAGTCATTTACATACATTTAATAGTGGATGTGGAAAGGCCACAATCTGGCCACCTGGAGCAACAGGCTGTAACAAGCTAGTTAACACACAAGTTTTCCACTTTGCGTTGAAAACTGTAGAAGAAAGTGTAGGCCCTCCAGGTCCATCGCGTCAGGATTTTGAACCGATTTTCCACAAAGGGTTGTTTTAACGTCAAAAATACACGAAAATCCTCAAGCAAACGTTTGTGTTGCAATAACCATGAAATGCTTTACTGTTTAACAAAAAAAAGAACAGAGGGCTGTGTGTTGTATGTGTGAAGATCAAGTCTGCTGTCCTGAAACATCTCGCGTGTTTGATTTCGAAACCTGCTCTGTACTATGCTAACGTCAAGTCGTCGTTCTCGACACAGCATGCTAACGCTAGATGCTAACGCCGTGCTTGTGCGCACCTGTTCCTGTGTGACTAGACTCCCGGGTGTTGAGATATGCACACGTCCTTTCCTCAACAGTTTACAGTGAATTTGAAACGGTAGACAAGGGCCTCTGCCATGGCCTCCTTCCTCAACCACTCCTACAGATTTATGTCTCGTGTTCACCTCTGACTAGCGCGTTAGCACAAACGGAGTTCCGCGCACGCGACTGACCCACGTGTCCGTGAACGAGCGCCGACTCCAGTTTCCGCTGGCTCTGAAGTTCTCACGAACACCCAACAGGCCCAGCGAACAGGAGCACTGCTTGTTGGGTTGGTCCGTGTTGGACTGATTTTACAGCACGGCTGCCAAATATCAGCTACGCAGTTTTCATACCTCGCCGAATGTTTGGTGTCTGAAATGAGCTTTTTTTGTTTTGTACTGGAGGAGGTGCTCATCCTCATTCAGCTCAGCAAATGGACTTTAAGTAATTTAAGTATAGCCTATAGCGTCCATTTAGCACTGTTACTTCTGTTAGAAACGCTTATTAGCATCTTAGTCCCAGTGCAAACAAGGCTAATGTAGCTAACAAGTAGACTTGATGGAAGTAACTGTGCTAAACTGAAGGTAAAGGCTTCCATTGGTTATGAGCTACATTTGTTTTGCACTGGTGCTACAATGCTAAAGAAGAGACCTTAGTGCTACAAGGCTAATGTAGCTAACGAGTAGGCCTATTGCAAATAACAGTGATGAACCGAAGGCTGTAGGCTTTCATTACATCTCAGCTACACTAGCACAGTAGCTCCTGTGTGGAACTAAAGAAACAGGAGTGCTAAAAGGGCTAGTGTAGCCAAAAATAGGCTTAAAATAGGCTTAATTATGATTAACTGGTGGCTACGAGATTAACTGCATTAGCACTGAAACCAAATGAGCCAACTTCAAAGGCCAAACATGTCTTACCTGATAGACTATATGGGCTAACTTGAAAGAATTCCTCCATGACAGTAATAAGTTACAGCCAGGACACATGGATATGTTTGATATTCTGTGTGGCTTATTTACACACTGACAGTACAGTTCAGGTAACGGTCAGAATATTGGGGCAGCTGTGTTGTAAACTTGCTGAGATCCAACGTGAGCCGAGTTTTTCAGCGCCAGTGTGTCAGTAGAAGCAACTTCAGCCTCCGTTTCATGTTTGGATAACTTTCTCTTTCCAGAGTGTTTGGTCTCATTGGCGTATGAGGGCTATAACTGTTTGTCTGTCTGTCAGTCTGTCTCTCTGTCTGCCCCGTGTTCGTCACTTTGTGTTTTTCTCCGTCAGCACATACTGTATTCTCTGTTCATAAACACTGCATATCCTTTCTCTGAGGAATTATTATATGTGTAAAAAAATGAATTTTTGAATTAATATACAGAATAGCGCCTTTACATTTTTTGAAACTATTAAACTTGAATTATCAGACATTGAGTGTTTTGGGTCTTTTTTTGCTCCATGGGATGCTTCCTGCTGTTACTGCAGCATTTGTCCTGTGGTGTGTTTACTTCCACTGCACTACATAATCACCACCACCAGAGGGCACTCATTAGCACACAGCAGAGATGAAAACTGCAGAAAAATCACTTGACTAGGGCTGCAAGGGAAACCCAGCCAGAGAATGTGCACTGGGGGGGGGGGGCTGCCCAGGGGCTGCCCATCATTAATGCCATCTGAGTTTGTCATGCTAGAGGGCGCTCTCTCACTTTTAAAGTGCTTTTGGACTCCAATTACAGGAGTAAGGGGCTTTAAATACGTTCACGAGGTCATGCAGAACAAACGTCAGACCAAATACATTATTAGACACCATATGAGAATGTGTGAACAGTACAGGGGGATCTACACATACACTCAGAGGGAAACTCTGACATCTGACCCAGTGTGTGACTGGAGTGAAGTGAATTAAGAAGTCTCTCTCTCATTCCTTCATTTGTCCTCTCTCTCTCTCTCTCTCTCTCTCTCTCTCTCTCTCTCTCTCTCTCTCTCTCTCTCTCTCTCTCTCTCTATCTCTCTCTCTCTCTCTCTCTCTCTCTCTCTCAAGTCTTTCTTTCTCTCTCTATCAAGTGTCTCTATCAAGTGTCTCTCCATAAAGCTGGTCATAGAAATTCCTTTACTTTCTGAGTTTCTACAAGTTGTATGGACTGGAGCAGTGATTTAAATATCCACTAAGAAGAGGGACAGGGTTGGCTGAAAACGTCTGTTTATGAATAAAGAATTTAGCATGTAGAATGAAAAAATTAACAGTATACTCAAGAGATTTGATAGTCAAGTTACTGTAGTACTTTTGACAGGGTTAAAATCCTAAGCACAAGTCGGACCAGAAGTAATTCACTCTCTCGCACTGAAAGAACGGGTGAGTCAGTTTCATCAGCAGATTCACAGAAGGAGCAAAAGCTATTAATGTCAACTAATTTGAAAATAACAGAATTCACAGGGTATATTTTATGTAAAAAAAATGCAGTGACCTTTGATCTTATTGGTCGTACAGTATTTATGAGTCAAAAGCCTCACCCTAGTCCATTTGACATCCTCAATAAAGGACATCCAATAAAACTTACCCCTAGGGGTAATTTAGTTTCTTTGTTGAATATATCAAATATGTTTATTAGCACATTTTGTCAAGTATATTTATACTACCCAAAAGCCATGAGGGTAGCATAAATTCAGTATTACTAGAACTTGAATGACTTTTTACAAGGTGAATGAGGCATCAGGAGCAGCTCTAACCAAGGCATTATATTCTTTAAAGGGGACTGGAAAGTCATGTGTAGCCATGAATTGATCATTAAATAAAGAAAGAATATTATTAATATTTCTTTAAAAACCATTTGGAAAAGAACAAAGACTTAGTCTTAATAGTTATTTGAGAGTTGTTACATTAAAGGCTTCTATGCAGGTTAAATTGTGTATGAAGCACAACTTCCAAGCAAGAAAAGTCTGCTGATGAAACTTATGAGGTCAGCGAGTATTAACGCATCACTCATCATCACCCAATCAGCACTCTGTAGCAGCCACGCCAACCAATCAGCACTCAGTAGCAGTAACGCTAACCAATCAGCACTCAGTAGCAGTAACGCTAACCAATCAGCACTCAGTAGCAGTAACGCTAACCAATCAGCACTCTGTAGCAGTAACGCTAACCAATCAGCACTCAGTAGCACTAAGGCTAACCAATCAGCACTCTGTAGCAGTAACGCTAACCAATCAGCACTCAGTAGCAGCCACGCCAACCAATCAGCACTCTGTAGCAGTAACGCTAACCAATCAGCACTCAGTAGCAGCCACGCCAACCAATCAGCACTCAGTACTAGTAATGTTAACCAATCAGCACTCAGTGGCGGCCACGCTGAGCCATCAGCACTCAGTACTAGTAATGTTAACCAATCAGCACTCAGTGGCGGCCACGCTGAGCCATCAGCACTCATTAGCAGCCACGCCAAAACCAATCAGCACTCAGCAGTAGCAACACCAACCAATCGGCACTCAGTAGCAGTAAAGTAAACCAATAAGCTTTGAGTAGCAGCAACACCAACCAATCAGTCGACACCGGATAGGAAACAACGTTAGTATAAAATATCAAAATGCAGAAGCGGATAAAAACAGGACACTCGGTCACTCCCATGTGCGACAGACTGTCCGGTAAACTTACTGATTAACTTGTACCGACAGGACCACGGCTGCTGTTGTTCCTGCCAGTGGGCGTCACTGTCTTGCTTCACGTACAATCGTGTCAAATGATTTAAGGGAGGAAATGCAGTACAACAGCGCTAGAAAATGAATAAAGCGAACAAAGAGCAATAGTTTTACAGCCCCTCGATTTGGAACGCCTCTCCCGCATGGTCGCTGTGAGCGTGCTCCCTTTGCAGTGTCCTAGGTAGGCTGCATGTGATCGGAATGGAGCGCGGCCTTTCCCACCGTCACGTTGCGGAAGCGGAGCCGAATGGGGGACGGAGACGAGGAGCTGGTGCGGCGGTGGGAAAGGTTTGGGTCTCAGAGCTGACAGGAACTTTGGATCTAGTTGTCTGGTTTTGTCGACAGGCTGTCGGGCTGTCTAATTATGAAGACGCCAGTGTAGTTTTTGCTAGTTTTCGGTTGCACGTAAATACAGTGGACATGCACGTGAGCATGTAAACAAAGTGTGTAGGTTACTCCCTGTCCACTTAATTTATCAGAGCCCCTACAGTGCAGCTCAAGTTCAAGCCATTCCTCCAGTTTCTGACCCCGATGTTTTCCTGCGTGTATGGCACGTGTGACAAACTCCTACAGCACTGAAAACTGCACTGGAACCATTTCTGTTCTAGACAGCGCTGCTCCAAAAAGCAGATAAGGGTGAAATATGTGGACTCAGTGAACGTTCAGGCTCATTATTTTTACTGTTGTTTCTGAAATGTTGCATAACAAAGAGTTCTGATAGCTTTTCTATGATGTCATAATTGCACTAATGCAACAGAGTTCTGATTGCTTTATTATGATGTCATAATGGCTCTGATGTAACCAACTAGTTCTGAATGTTTTATTGTCATATCATAATGGCTTTAATGCAGCTGAGATTTCTGATTGCTTTACTATGATGTCATAAGGGCTCCAGTGCAACCAAGAGTTCTAAATTAAATGATGTTATAATGGCACTAATGCAACCAAAAATTCTGAATGTCATGTTGTGATGTCATAGTGGCGCTAGTGGATCTAAGAGTTCTGATTGTTTTAGGATGTCACAGTGGTGTCAAAGTAACTAGCATACCAGCGCCATTCACACAACCATCTCATGTCATGTGGTACTACTGATTAAATATTAGCCAGACTTTAGATCAGTGAGAGCTGGCGGTCGGAGACCAGAGAGCATGCTGGGGGACCTTTCACTCTGCGCCAGAGGGAGAGGAACGTCCTGCCAGAACATGACAAAGCTGGACAATCAGATGGCTGTCCGTTCTGAGCTTGCCAACCGTGAAGGAGCAACAGTCAGCCATGCACTTATCTCTCAGCAGTTACACTCACCTGCGGATTTTATTGATTTGTTCCTCAAGAGCTGTTTGTTCTCGTTGTGTCTCGGTGAGATTCCCAGCCTGCTTTGGGAGGAATTGGCCTAATTATTGCCTGAGTAAACCGCCTGTAGCTGCTGCAGTAGCTCCTCTACCAACTGAATGTACCAAACCGGGGCTGTCGTAGCAGCTTTGTGTGTATTTTGGCAGAATTTCCTTTCAGGAATTTTAAAATGTGAAGGAAAATTGCTCAAGTGGCAAATGATGAGTTTTTTTATTATGAATGTGTGAAAGACATCATGTCTTTACCTGAAAATGAAGAAAAACAAGAATATTGGGTAACACTTTATAATAAGCCCCTATAAATTGCAGCTTTAGTTGTCTGTTAATGACAGTTAATAATCTAATTTTACTAGTGTATTAATACAATTGTAATTATTAACTATTTAGTAATATATAGATGATTAAACCACTGCAATTGATTATCATAAATGTATTCTGTTTAGATGTAATAAGTAATATGATTTTTATTTTAAATATTACTATTAATTCCAATAGTAGCATTTCTTAATGCACATGCAACTTGTATTGAATTTTTAACAGGCATTAACGGAATGGTAGGTTATGATTAAGCCGTGTTTATTATGGCCTGTGATTATAAGGTGTTTGCGGAATATCACTCTCCAAACCTTTTATTAGAAACACCTACCTTGTACTTCCACTCGGCCACTTTATTAGAAACACCTACCTTGTACTTCCACTAACTGGCCGTTTTATTGGAAACACCTATGTTGTACTTCCTTTAACTGGTCAAATTATTGGAAACACCTGCATTGTACTTTCACTAACTGGCCACTTTATCAGAAACACCTACCTTGTACTTCCGCTCACTGGTCACTTTATTAGAAACACCCAGCAAGCTTATCAGAGATTACTGAACAGTATACATCCACAGTCTGAGCGAATGTGTGATGGTTTAGAAGTGCAGTTTGCACCATGCTTATTATTCAGGTATTAGCTTTCTTTACATCCTAGTAACATTAGCGTCAAAGCTGCAGTCCCTAAACTAAAGACCCGAACTTTAGACACCAGAATGTACATTGAGGGTCCACTTTAACAGCCTGTATTGTGAACCAGTGAGGTTATATATGGTAGTGAAGGCCTCAGCTGCAGGAGATTCTAACATGGAGAGGCCTCTTTCAGTTATTATTCAATTCAATTCCACCTTTTATTAGACAGTCAAGCTCAGTGCTCACTTTTAAGAAGCACCTAAAACCGTCTCTCTTTAAATGAGCATTTAATTAAAGCTGAATGTCTCGTGGTGTTCTTCTTTATGTTGTAATTTAATCTTCTTCATTTTCTTCTGATTCTAATTAAATACTAATGATCTCTTCTATATGTTTTATCACCTGTCTGTAAAGTACTTTGAGCTGCCACTGGCGTGAAAAGTGCTGTATAAATAAAATTATTATTATTACACCACTTATCTAATGAAACCCCCCAATCAGCTGAGGTGTGTGTGTGTGTGTGTGTGTGTGTGTGCGTGCATGCAGGGAGCAGGAGTGTTTGAAGCAGCGTTTGGTGGAGGAGGACACAGAGGCCTGGCAGAAAAATCCAAACTTCAGTGGGCTGCACAGGGTAGGAGGGGTGGACCTGTCCTTCATTAAAGGAGATGAAGTCAGTGCCTGTGCTCAGCTCGTCGTGCTTAGTTACCCTGATATGGAGGTGAGAAAGCATTCTTAAAGGGAAATTCCACCAATTTTTCAAAATGTCTGTGTAACTCAGTGTGTGAGATGTAAACAGAGTCATTCGGAGTGCTTTGGTGTGAAATGGTTCAGATGTCTTTACAGTGGTGGTGATAGGAACCAGGGGTCACCATGACTACAACACCAATATAGACATTTTACTTACTGTCCAAAACCACCAGTGAACCTCCACATGTCTTATATTTAATGATGATGATGGGAAAATAGTGCAAAGTCATAAAATAATACGCTTCTTTGGGGGCTGTTTTTCCAAACATTACCTTGCATGTATCCCTCCACCATGAATAGATTAAAAGTTTTAGGCTAAAATCTTCTTAAAACTATTATAAAACAATGTCTCAGAGATCAGGTAGCATATTCGTTACTATTTCATGTTTTAGCTTTCTGTGAGGGAGCTTTTAGAGGTGGACGTCTGGTTCCTATCACCACCACTGTGAACAATTTTGACTCTGTATGTCTCTCTCTCGCTCCCTCTCTGTCTTATGCTCCCTGTAGTTGCTGTATGAATGCAGTGAGATGGTGACCCTCAGTGCCCCCTATATTGCCGGGTTTCTGGCCTTTAGAGAAGCTCCGCCCCTTTTACAACTTCTACAGAGACTGGAGAGAGAACAGCCCAGCCTAATGCCTCAGGTCACATGCATGTTTGTGTTGTATTTGCTATATTTGTGAGGACATCCACTGACTCATATAACACTATAGCTGAGTAATGCCATGTTTACAAACTAAACCACAGTAAACAGAAGCCTCTATTAGTTTGGCTCTTTTAGTTTTTCCAAAAAACGTTATATTTGTGACAAACACAGCAGTTTTCCTCCAAGAACATTACAGGTCCTGTTTTGTGTTTTCCTATCATTATAAGGACATTAGGTCCTCACAAAGCCTAATGCCACAGGTTACACACCTACACGGATTACATTCAGCACTGAGCAAATGCATGAGACCATTCTTATTACCCAGAAGCCTCAACAACTAAATCTAATCTCAGCTGTTGGAGTGTTCAGTGTGTCACTCTTTCCCTTTGTTACGGCTTCCATACTTTTCAGGAGACTCACTCTCCGTTTCTCAAAGAATCAGCAGACACAGTTCAGGCTTAGAAGCTGGTTGATCATTTTCTGAAATAATCAAACACATTCCGTGGTGGTGCGCTGGTCTGGTCAGTCCATCGTTCAGCTTCTTTGTTTGATGTGTCACATTTTCTCAGTGAGGTTCTTCTTGAACAGCTACACATCCTTTCAGACCCATAGTGCTGAGTTGTCTTCTCACAGTGGAAGGATGGACAGACACACCTGTGAATGTTTTCAGATCTGAAGCAACTGGATTTTCTCCTCTCTCAAAGATGAAAGCTTTAAGTGCTGATTATCTAATGGGGGTTTTGGTGTCTACCAGGTCTTCCAGGTGGCTGTTAGGAGTCACATTTTCTCTGTAGCTTTCAATCATTTTTGCAAACTCACTTATTTTCCTTTGACGCCTCCTTTCCTAATGCATGTGGATTATCTCATAGCAATCTTCCTTACAAATAGTCCGTACTCGATAGCCGTTTGACTGTAAATGAAAAAACTGAAGGGTGGTGTTTTGCACAGTGCTGTATGTACACAAATTACATACAGCTGACTGGTTGCTACAGTCTTTCTGCAGCAGTTCTTTCAAAACTGTATGAAAACATGAATTACATAAAGGAGGAATTTTGAAAGAGATTTTCTCCCACACACTCTCACACTGGTCTGCACTCTGGTCACTTATTCAAGGTTTTTTAGGAGATCTGACCACTGTGCCCAAATAAATAATGGAATAAATAAACACAAGATCCATTACTTGTTTCAGATTCCCATGAGGAAAACTCTGACTTCTGACCCAGTCTGTGACTGAAGTGAATTAAAAAGCTTCGTTCTCTCTCTCTCTCTCTCTCTCTCTCTCTCTCTCTCTCTCTCTCTCTCTCTCCTCTTCTCCTGTCCCTCTCTCTCTCCCACTCACGTATTGATTCATGCTCTTTCTAAACTTTCTTTCCTCTTAAGCTCATTCTTCCTCCCTCTTTCACACTCAGCCCACATAACACTCCTACACTCATCCTCTCTCATTCTCTCTCTTTCTTTCAGTCACTCTTTTCGTTCTATCACTTTTTCTTTCACCATCATTTCATGCTCTCTCTCTCTTAGTCTTTTCCCTTGGTTCTCTTTTATCTTCTCTCTCTTTTTTCTTTGTCTGTCGTCTTCACTCTGTTGCTTCGCTCTCTCTTTCCTTTCTCTTCCTCCTTTGCCTATTTCCCTCTCTCCGTGTGACTTCTTTTATCCTTCTCATTCTCCCTCCTCCCCACCCCCACCACCCTCACATGTCTCTCCATCATTCAGCCATCTGAGTCTTCCTCCTTCTTCACGATTCTTGGACCCGTCCTCTGTTTGTTCTCTGAGATCACGAATGTTTTCTGGAGTTTACTTTCTGAATAGTCGTTCCTTTGGCTGTGAATAAAGCTCTCTGTCTGTTTCTCTGCAGGTGCTGTTTGTAGATGGAAACGGTCTTTTTCATTACAGAGGTGAGCTGGGAGTTCAGATTGGTTCTAGAGAGATACAGAAACACTTTATTTTGATGGTCCACTGTAGATGCTTTGCAGCTGAAGTCTATGTTTAATTAACATTCAATAACTTTGCAATGCAACAGAACTTAGAGTTCACTGTGAATTCTATTAAATCAATCCTTAACCTAAACTGCAACACTAAAGACCTCCTCCTAAACCTAACCTTAAACCTACCCCTACTCCTAGACCTAACCCTGAACCTACACCTACTCCTAGACCTAACCCTAACTCTAATCATGTTGATAATGAACTGCGAGCAGAACGTTTGTTAGTAATTGAAGTATCTAGATCATCTACAGTGACCATCAAAATAAAGTGTGACGCTGAATCTCCACAGCAATTACGATAATTATTCATTACTGCCGGATTTTTTTTACTTATTCACCCAAAACATTGTTGCAGCTTAAATGTTTGCAAATTTATCTATGCACTGAGTGAGTGTTTGCCATTAAACACTCTATAATATTAGAATAAATAAATATAAACATAACTAGACCGCTCAGCAGTTAGAATGTGTTGTTTGTCAGTAAAGTTATAAATATGCAGGTTAAAGCACAGAAGAACACAGGTTTGGATCCTGAGTTCCCTCCAGCCGTCATAAGGGTTTGTGCAGTTTATTTATTTAATGAAGTAATGATTAATTAGATGTGGAATAATAAACCCCTGACCCCCCCCCCCCCCCGCCTTGGTGTCAATCAAGCAATCAATCAATCAATCAATCAATCAATCAGTCTTTATTTAAACTAATTGTATATTGGAGTAAATTGGGGCTGACCCATGTTTACAGTGTAGCTGTACGTATTAAAGGCTAAGAAAAAAAATTGATCTTAGAATAGTAGAAAATCAATCGTTAAAATTGCAAAAATAATATAGCATAATAAATAAC
>NC_051240.1:5870971-5873471 GCF_015220715.1 Pygocentrus nattereri | reverse complement strand
TATAGTGTGAAGTATAGTTAAAAGTATAATGGCTCAGATCTGATTCAAAATGATCAGATTTGCATGTCCACACAGCTGGGCTGGGTCACATTAAGGCAAGTCAGATTTGTGCCACTTCTGCCTGGTATGTTTCAAGTGCCAGAAGCCAGTAGTACCGCATCAAAGCGATAGCTAGCTCGCACAGCTGATTGACAATTATGATGCTGTTGTTGCTTAGCAACAGTGAAGTGTGCAGCCAGAAGGAACATAAAAAAATGTAGTGTGATCCCCCCACACTCTCAGAGAAAAAATATGAAGCTGTAACTGGGGCAGTACCCCTCTTGTCACTGAGGGGGTACCTTCAAGGGTTCATCTCAATACCTTTAGTCAGGGAACATAACTGTACCATAATTATATTTTCTAAGTTTTACTGACTCCACACACCCCGTCTCGTCTCCAGGCTTTTCATTGTATTGTTCCGTTTTAAAACATTTGGTTACGAAAAAGGTACAAATATGTACTTCTCACCTAGGAAAAATGATTTAAAGTGTACAATTGGACCTTAAAACCACTTTGTTGTACCTTTGAGGGAACATTTACGTTGTTTGTTCCTCAATGAACGGAAAATGTACCTGTACAGAACCTTTATTTCTATCAGAGCAAGGAAAGAAGGCCTTGCGGTGCATTTCACATAAATGACCCCCTCTTAAGTTCATTCAGTTCATTTCTCACTTTTATTGTGTGCTGAATTTAATTTATGCTAGAAAACATCCCCTCCATAGGGTAAATCCATGTCACAGTGGATTTATTCCCGATTGCCGCAGTCGTCCCTTCAGTCGTCACTGCCTAAAGTCCCTGATAATATTACATTCAGTTGTGTTTGTGTTCTCAGGCTCTCCGGAGTTCAAACAGCAGCACTAAACCCATCTACGTGTCTGTGGGTCATCGCATCAGTCTGGACACGGCGGTCCACCTCACGCATTCATGCTGCCGCTACCGCGTACCTGAACCCATACGACAGGTACACGCTGAGCGAAACTGTTTTAGAACCGCAGGCTGACATTTCGCCAATTCTTATTTGCATCTTTCCGTTTCACCTTAAATGAAATTGTATTGGAAGTAACTGCTGCACCATTAAATATGGAACAGAGAATTTGATCTAGATCTGTAGATAGTGCTTGTAAGGCAAAAATATTAATATTAATATCCCTGTTATTCCTATTTTCCACGTAGTGCTGACCTTGCAAGTCTTGTGGTAAAAAGCTGGTGAATAAGAAAGTAATTTAGCCTCAATTTAAGACTGAATGCAGCAGAAAACTCCAAAATAAGTAATACCGGAACTCATCTGTGTTGTACTGGTCTTGTGGTGCTCCAAACTCTTTTTGCCACTAGGGGGAGCTCTTCTGCAGTGCTAGTGACATTTCTTTAAGTCATTTTATTCTTTATGACTCTCTGTTTCTGCAGGGCAATCGTGATTTCTCTGTACTCATAGTCTCCAAAACACACACAAATGTGCACACACATATTCACAACTCTGTCAACTGCCTGGAGGTCCCCTCTACCCAATACCTGCCCCTCAGCATCACTGTGTGCAGTCTCTTCACGTCACTTATAGCAGTAGTTTGAGGGTAGGGGGTGTCGGTGGGTGATAACTAGCACCTGCAGTGTTGCTGGTTTCAACACTACAGACTGCACTGCTCCTCCTAATGGCCATAGATGGAATTTCTTTATTGGGTTCAAATGAACAGGATTGAAAGGAATGAATTGTGAAAAGAATTAAACATCTCATTTTTATATGTAAGCTGGTAAAATGGTGTGGCAATGGGCACGATACTTTAGTGTGATTGTCTCCTAAAATACTGGCTGTTGAGTTATCTTATTAAGATAAGATAAGATGAGGCTTTATTGTCATTCAAATCACACGTAGTACATGAGGTGGAATGAAATAGTGTACTCAAGGTCCCAGTTAACTGTAATAAACAATAAATAGTAAGGTGCAAATAACAGCAACATGAAACACAGCAGCATGAGTACGAGGTAGAAGGTGTACATCTTAATACTGGTAATAAAGTGACATGGATAAAGTGACGTGTAGGGGTGATATAGTGGAGGCACTGATTCAATACAGCAGCAGAGATAAATAAGTGGACATGAAGTGCCATTGCAGTGACGTCTAATTGGAATGTAAGAGTCTTACTGCTCCAGGGAAGAAGCTGTTTCTTATTGCTTCTTATTACATATTGTGATGATATATGTATAATGCATAATATTAATACTAATGGAGTCATAGTTAAGCCATTAATAACAGATTAACACAACTTTTATAAACATTGTTTACCTGTTTTCCCAATTTGGCCATAGCTCCAAACACAGCTTTTAAATGAAAAATTCTTCTGATGGCTCTCTCGATAAAGCCAGTTATTTCCAGCTACTGTTGTGCTGTGAATTTGTTTATCCCTGAAGTACATCCAGTGTGAAGCGTAGCTCAAAACAGCAGCAGCCTTGCAGACTGAAATTGTCT